>NC_042993.1:7095965-7333906 GCF_901001165.1 Salmo trutta | reverse complement strand
GCCCTGTATGAGTTGGGTCGTAACCCAGCAGTGCAGGAACAGGTCAGAGGTCAGGTGCGGGCAGCGTGGGCAAGAGCCGGCGGTGACGCCCACAAGGCCATGCAGGGGGCGCCACTACTGAAGGGACTCGTCAAGGAGACCCTCAGGTACAGAGAATGTCTGCATTCATTTTAGAGATCAATATCTTTCAGTTTGATAGTTATTTGTAATCTGTACGTGTCTGTCTGTGTGTGCTGTGTGGTAAAGGTTATATCCAGTGGGAATCACTGTCCAGAGATATCCAGTCAGAGACATCATCATCCAGAACTACCACATACCTGCTGGGGTGAGATCTGTGTCTGACACACACACACACACACACACACACAAACTCAATAATCCTCACTTGAACATGATGCATATATCAGTGAAATTAATCCTCTCTCTCATTTCTCCTCCATCTCTCTCTCTCTTTCCATCTCTCTTTCTCCCTTCTCTCATTCTTTACCTCTCCCTCTCTCTCTCTCACGCTCTTTCCCCCTGCCCTCGTTCTCTTTATCTCCCTCTCTCCCTCTTCCTCTCTCTCGCTCTCTCTCTCCCTCCCCCTGTCTCTCTCTTCCTCTCATTCCCCTTTCTCCCTCCCCCTCTCTCTCTCAGACATGTGTCCAGGCGTGTCTGTATCCTCTGGGGAGAAGTCGAAATGTGTTTCAGGATCCGGAACGTTTTGACCCTGGTCGCTGGGGGGCTCAGGAGTCTGGAGAGGGGCCTGGAGAGGGGCCTGGAGAGGGGCCTGGAGAGGGGCCTGGGGGGGTTGGAGGGTTCCGCTCCCTGGCATTTGGATTCGGGGCCAGGCAGTGTGTTGGCAGGAGGATCGCTGAGAACGAAATGCAGCTGCTACTGATGCACGTGAGCAAAGGAGGGATGGAGGTTTGACAGAGAGGGAGATGGGAAAGCAAAGGGAATGGGGAAAAGGAAGAGGGATGTCTAAAAGGAGAGATTGGTGTGAGAAGGAAAGACATGATGAGAGTGAAGAAGTGAAGTCTGGAGATTAGTTGAACCTATGCTAATGAGTCCCCCTTTCTCCTTCGCCTCCCCCCTTTCTACCCCTCATTTTCTATCCCTCTCCCTCCCTCTCTGTAGATCCTGTTGAGTTTCCGTCTCAGTGTGTCGTCTTCAGAGGAGCTCAGCACTAAATACACCCTAATCCTCCAGCCTGAAACCCCACCACGCATCACCTTCAGCACACTCTGACACACACCCACACACACATCCCCACACACACACCCACACTCACATCCCCACACCCACACTCACATCCCCCCACACACACACACACACACACACACACGTCCCCCCCCCCACACACACACACGTCCCCCCACACACACACACACACCCACACTCACATGTCCCCACACACACACACACACGTCCCCACACCAATCGTTTAACTAACCAAACATATCAATCATTTTATCAATCCATTATACCAGGTAATCGTCAATGAACTCACCAACACCCTTACCATATGGTCCACATGAAAACATCAAATAATAATAAAGTCCCATTTTTGGTCAACGAAAAGGCCAGTGTTTTCTTGTTCATTTCTTTTTCAGATGTTGATTAAGGTTTGTTACAGCGAGGCAGATATACTTAGACATGAAGATTAACTAATTTCACTCTCCCGAATCCAAATGGATTTCTCCCATCAAAAGCCGCCAACAATTATCAGAGATAATCAATGGTGTCCACAAGATGGCGGTAAAACCCACAGCTAAACTACATAAACAAATGATTGAAATGATTATTTTGCGAACCTGGTGCTATGCGCGTCTCCACATCCGCAAAGTTGTCTTCGTTGCTGCTGCCTGAAACTCACAGGTTGGTGTTCTTCTTCCTCTAGGTATATCTTTTCATTTGAGTTATTCAGTCTCCCTCTCTTTATTATTATATTTTGTTTTACAACAGTTAGAATTCTGGAATATATTTGTCATTCGTTGTGAATGCATGCGATTACAATAATTAGCTGAATCGCACAATCCCTGCAACCATTTCAAGTTAAAAAACCTCCTCTGCCAGAGCTCTGCCAAGTTTAGGCTGCTAAACTCAACCGTGCGCCAATTCTTTCTTCTTCAAAGGCCATGGTGACACATTGTTGACAGACTGCTCAAAGGAAAGGAAGTTATTAGGACAGTTTTGGTCAGTTTTAGTTAGTGATTAGTTCTATAACATTCTGTTCATGAACATTCCTTTGCAAAGTCACTGGATGAAAATGTCATAATAGTCCGTTTATTGTTTAGTGTTGCATTAAATCTATTGCAAAACAGGTTTGAGATAAATTGGATGATATCGAACTGAAACCTCAGTAATAATGGTTATGTAACCATTTAATTACAGGCCATCCTGTAAAATACTAGTTTAGGTCGCTTGAAGAATGAAGTCAGAACTGAAATGATGCTCTATGTCATGTCTTTTGACAGGGTGTTATGTCACATTATGTGTGCTGTATGTATCTAGCTGTGTTCTGGAGTCCAGGGGAGTGGCTTCACAGTGTACATTCTCTCTAGTCAACTCCAGCACAAAGGTCTGCTTGTGTTCTGGCTACTGATTTACACCCTCTGTCTGTTGGCTTCTCAGGGTAGCTACACAAGTGTGTGTGTGTGTGTGTGTGTGCGTGCGGGCGGGCGTGTTTAACTAAACTTGTGGGGATCAGAAGTTCCCACAAGAATAGTAAACAAACTAAGTGAAATGCCGTGGTGATTTTAGCATGTACATCTTGGTGGTGCAAACTCCCCAATTGTTTTTAGATGCCTGCCAGCAAAGCCATGACACAACACAGCACTAAACAGTACATCAATCAAATCTAATTTCATTTGTCACATGCACCGAATACAACAGGTAGACCTTACAGTGAAATGGTTACTTACAAGCCCTTAATAACCAACAATGCAGTTTTAAGAAAATACCTAAAAAAAGTAGAATAACAAATAATTCAAGAGCAGCAGTAAATAGTAATAGCGGGGCTATATACAGGGGTACCGGTACAGAGTCAATGTGGAGGCTATATACAGGGGGTACCGGTACAGAGTCAATGTGGAGGCTATATACAGGGTGTACCGGTACAGAGTCAATGTGGAGGCTATATACAGGGGGTACCGGTACAGAGTCAATGTGGAGGCTATATACAGGGGGTACCGGTACAGAGTCAATGTGGAGGCTATATACAGGGGTACCGGTACAGAGTCAATGTGGAGGCTATATACAGGGGTACCGGTACAGAGTCAATGTGGAGGCTATATACAGGGGTACCGGTACAGAGTCAATGTGGAGGCTATATACAGGGGGTACCGGTACAGAGTCAATGTGGAGGCTATATACAGGGGGTACCGGTACAGAGTCAATGTGGAGGCTATATACAGGGGGTACCGGTACAGAGTCAATGTGGAGGCTATATACAGGGGGTACCGGTACAGAGTCAATGTGGAGGCTGTATACAGGGGGTACCGGTACAGAGTCAATGTGGAGGCTATATACAGGGTGTACCGGTACAGAGTCAATGTGGAGGCTATATACAGGGGTACCGGTACAGAGTCAATGTGGAGGCTATATACAGGGGTACCGGTACAGAGTCAATGTGGAGGCTATATACAGGGGTACCGGTACAGAGTCAATGTGGAGGCTATATACAGGGGGTACCGGTACAGAGTCAATGTGGAGGCTATATACAGGGGGTACCGGTACAGAGTCAATGTGGAGGCTATATACAGGGGGTACCGGTACAGAGTCAATGTGGAGGCTGTATACAGGGGGTACCGGTACAGAGTCAATGTGGAGGCTATATACAGGGTGTACCGGTACAGAGTCAATGTGGAGGCTATATACAGGGGGTATCAGTACAGAGTCAATGTGGAGGCTATATACAGGGGTACCGGTACAGAGTCAATGTGGAGGCTATATACAGGGGTACCGGTACAGAGTCAATGTGGAGGCTATATACAGGGTGTACCGGTACAGAGTCAATGTGGAGGCTATATACAGGGGGTACCGGTACAGAGTCAATGTGGAGGCTATATACAGGGGGTACCGGTACAGAGTCAATGTGGAGGCTATATACAGGGGTACCGGTACAGAGTCAATGTGGAGGCTATATACAGGGGGTACCAGTACAGAGTCAATGTGGAGGCTATATACAGGGGGTACCGGTACAGAGTCAATGTGGAGGCTATATACAGGGGGTACCGGTACAGAGTCAATGTGGAGGCTATATACAGGGGGGTACCGGTACAGAGTCAATGTGGAGGCTATATACAGGGGGTACCGGTACAGAGTCAATGTGGAGGCTATATACAGGGGGTACCGGTACAGAGTCAATGTGGAGGCTATATACAGGGGGTACCAGTACAGAGTCAATGTGGAGACTATATACAGGGGGTACTGGTACAGAGTCAATGTGGAGGCTATATACAGGGGGTACCGGTACAGAGTCAATGTGGAGGCTATATACAGGGGTACCGGTACAGAGTCAATGTGGAGGCTATATACAGGGGGTACCGGTACAGAGTCAATGTGGAGGCTATATACAGGGGTACCGGTACAGAGTCAATGTGGAGGCTATATACAGGGGGTACCAGTACAGAGTCAATGTGGAGGCTATATACAGGGGGTACCGGTACAGAGTCAATGTGGAGGCTATATACAGGGGGTACCGGTACAGAGTCAATGTGGAGGCTATATACAGGGGGTACCGGTACAGAGTCAATGTGGAGGCTATATACAGGGGGTACCGGTACAGAGTCAATGTGGAGGCTATATACAGGGGGTACCGGTACAGAGTCAATGTGGAGGCTATATACAGGGGTACCAGTACAGAGTCAATGTGGAGACTATATACAGGGGGTACTGGTACAGAGTCAATGTGGAGGCTATATACAGGGGGTACCGGTACAGAGTCAATGTGGAGGCTATATACAGGGGTACCGGTACAGAGTCAATGTGGAGGCTATATACAGGGGGTACCGGTACAGAGTCAATGTGGAGGCTATATACAGGGGTACCGGTACAGAGTCAATGTGGAGGCTATATACAGGGGTACCGGTACAGAGTCAATGTGGAGGCTATATACAGGGGTACCGGTACAGAGTCAATGTGGAGGCTATATACAGGGGGTACCGGTACAGAGTCAATGTGGAGGCTATATACAGGGGGTACCGGTACAGAGTCAATGTGGAGGCTATATACAGGGGGTACCGGTACAGAGTCAATGTGGAGGCTATATACAGGGGGTACCGGTACAGAGTCAATGTGGAGGCTATATACAGAGGGTACCAGTACAGAGTCAATGTGGAGGCTATATACAGGGGGTACCAGTACAGAGTCAATGTGGAGGCTATATACAGGGGGTACCAGTACAGAGTGTGGGGGCACCGGTGTGGTAATCACCTACAATGACGTAATCCATTGCGCACCCGTTTGCTTGTCCGGTCTCAGTCTGTGTGGAGCAGACATGGAGACCTCCTTGACAGAGACAGAGAGAAGAGAGAACGTGCGAGAAGGATAGAAAACAGTTGCTTCGAGAGGTATCTCTACCTGAAAATACATGATCTAAGTGATTGATAGTTGGTATTCAGCAGTCATAAAAGTATGCCTGATTTACTTTGAGGAACCACTAAAATAGTGATTTTGTCACACAACTTAGGCAGCAGCTCTATAGATATGAGATGGTGACATGGAATGAAATAATAAAGTCATCAAATAAAACAAATATTTTACTAAAGTAAAGTATTGTGAATGAATGACCGTTAATAAGTGATAATGGGCATTCACTACCATCATGGGACTTGTATTGTTTTATTCTGTGTGTCACGACTTCCGCCGAAGTCGGTTCCTCTCCTTGTTCGGGTGGCGTTCGGCGGTCGACGTCACCGGTCTTCTAGCCATCGCCGATCCACCTTTAATTTTCCATTTGTTTTGTCTTGTTTTCCCACACACCTGGTTTACATTTCCCTCATTACTTGTCGTGTATTTAACCCTCTGTTCCCCCCATGTCTGTGTGTGAAATTGTTTGTTGTAAGTGCTTGTACACATTTTGACTGGTGCGCGATGGGTTTTGTACCCATATTTTGTATTTCTGGATGGATCAGTTGGTTTGGATAATTAAACTGCTCCGGTTGTTACCCAGCTCTGCTCTTCTGCGTCTGACTTCCCTGCCACCAGTTACGCACCCCTTACACTGTGTTGTTACAGCATTCAACCAACATAATGCATAGTGCATTTAACTTCTTATGGCTGAAATCCTGTTAACGGGATCAGGATCCGGCTTAATGGCAGAGCGCCAAATTCAAAAATTTGTAAAAATATTTAACTTTCATACATTCACAAGTGCAATACACCAAATTGAAGCTGAACTTCTTGTATTTCTAGCCACCGTGTCAGATTTCAACAAGGCTTTACGGCGAAAGCAAATTACACTATAATCTGAGGATAGTCCCCCAACAAACAAACACTGACAATCATATTTCATCCCGCCAGGCGCGACACAAAACTCAGAAATAACATATAATTCATGCCTTACCTTTGACGCGCTTCTTCTGTTGGCACTCCAATATGTCCCATAAACATCACAAATGGTCCTTTTGTTCGATTAATTTCGTCGTTATATATCCAAAATGTCCATTTATTTGGCACATTTGATCCAGAAAAACACCAGTTCCAACTTGCGCAACATGACTACAAAATCTCTCATAAGTTACCTGTAATCTTTGACAATTTTCAGCGAACAACTTTCCTAATACAATTTTAGGTATTTTTTTATGTAAATAATCAATAAAATTTAAGACGGGATAAACTGCTTTCAATACCGGAGGAAAACAAAGTGGAGCGTGCTTTCAGGTCGCGTGCCTCTATCAAAAAGTACACTTCCCTCGAGCCTCGTTCTGAACGGCCTAACTTCTTCATTACACAAAGGAAAAACATCAACCAATTTCTAAAGACTGTTGACATCCATCCTGGAAGCAATAGGAACTGCAAGCAACTCACTTAGAATTCTAGATTCTCAATGAAAACTCATGGAAGAGAGAGTGACCTCAAAAGAAAAAAATCATGGATGGTTTGTCCTCGGGGTTTCGCCTGCCAAATAAGTTCTGTTATACTCACAGACATCATTAGAAACTTCAGAGTGTTTTCTATCCAAATCTACCAATTATATGCATATCCTACCTTCTGAGCCTGAATAGCAGGCAGTATACTTTGGGCACACTTTTCATCCGGACGTGAAAATAGCACCCTCAAGCCATAAGAAGTTAATGTCCATTTTTTTTATCGAAACCGAAAACCATGATAATTTTTAGAAATAAGGAACCGAAACCAAACTGACCTCAAAAAGCACTATTTCCTCAGCACTTGTGTCCCCACAAGGTTAGTTAAACAAGACTGTGTGTGTTAATTAGTGTGTGTGTGCATGACTTGACCCAAGTCCAGATTTTTCTTCCTGGTTACCCATGTTGGTTTACAATGAGCTTTACATGTATAAAGACACAGTACAGTATGTCTGTGAACGGGTATCTCTATTGACCCAGCCTATCTACTGTATTTATAATCCTTTAACCTCTCTAGGGTATGTGGGACGAAATCGTCCCACCTAGTCAACAGCCAGTGGAATCGAGTGGCGCGATATTCAAATACCTTAGAAATGATATTACTTCAATTTCTCAAACATATATGACTATTTTACACCATTTTAAAGACAAGACTCTCGTTAATCTAACCACATTGTCCGATTTCAAAAAGGCTTTAAAACGAAAGCAAAACATTAGATTATGTCAGGAGAGTACCCAGCCAGAAATAATCACACCCATTTTTCAAGCTAGCATATAATGTCACAAAAACCAAAACCACAGCTAAATGCAGCACTAACCTTTGATGATCTTCATCAGATGACACTCCTAGGACATTATGTTATACAATACATGCATGTTTTGTTCAATCAAGTTCATATTTATATCAAAAACCATCTTTTTACATTAGCATGTGACGTTCAGAACTAGCAAACATACCGAAAACTTCCGGTGAATTTACTAAATTACTCACGATAAACGTTCACAAAAAACATAACAATTATTTTAAGAATTATAGATACAGAACTCCTTTATGCAATCGCGGTGTCAGATTTAAAAAAAGCTTTTCGGCAAAAGCACATTTTGCAATATTCTGAGTAGATAGCTTGCCATCACGGGCTAGCTAATTTGACACCCACCAAGTTTGGCGTTCACTAAACTCAGAATTACTATAAGAAAAATTGGATTACCTTTGCTGTTCTTCGTCAGAATGCACTCTTAGGACTTCTACTTCATCCACAAATGTTGTTTTGGTTCAAAATAATCCATAGTTATGTTCAAATATCCTGTTTTGTTCTTGCGTTCAAGACACTATCCGAACGGTGACGCGCCGACGCGTATCATGACAAAAAAATTCAAAGTATTCCATTTCCGTACTTCGAAGCATGTCAAACGCTGTTTAAAATCAATTTTTATGCGATTTTTCTCGTAAAATAGCGATAATATTCCGACCGGGAGACGTCTTTTTCGTTCAAAGACTGAAAATCTAAAATGGACTCTTCATGTGCACACGCGCACCCGTCTCATTGTTCTCAAGTCGACCACTATCCTAATGCGCTACTGTTTTTCAGCCAGGGGTTGCAAAGTCATCATTCAACGTTCTGGCGCCTTCTGAGAGCCTATGGGAGCCTTAGAAAGTGTCACGTTACAGCAGAGATCCTCTCTTTTCAATAAAGAGGGTGTAGAAGGCCAAGAAATTGTCAGAGAGGGCACTTCCTGTACAGAATCTTCGAAGGGTTTTGGCCTGCCATATGAGTTCTGTTATACTCACAGACACCATTCAAACAGTTTTAGAAACTTTAGGGTGTTTTCTATCCAAATCAAACAATTATATGCATATTCTAGTTTCTGGGCAGTAGTAATAACCAGGTTAAATTGGGTACGTTTTTTATCCGGATGTGAAAATACTGCCCCCTACCCTAGAGAGGTTAACTACCTTGTATCAAACTGAAGATTACATTAGCCTTCTTCAATTCTCAGATAAGTGTAGTTCGGCAAAACACATTCACAATCACACATACATACAGCATCTGTGAAGGTCAAGTTGCAGGGCTGCAAGTCAACAATGATGAACTGACTGGGTTCAATCACAGTCACCAGGATCTGTGAATGGGCCAGAGATGCATAATGTCAGTGACACAGTCATTATCTAGTCGTCTTGGCACCTAGAGAGCTAGGAGGAACACATTGGCAGACCTGTATTACAAGACTCTCATGATATCACCACTGACATTCAGAAGTTTAGACGAAATGATGAGAGATGACATAGAGATGTTAAAAAAAACAAGTGTTGCACCAACCATTCAACTTAACCCTGACCGTAACTCCAACCTAACCCTGATCTTAACCCTGACCGTAACTCCAACCTAACCATGATCTTAACCCTGACCGTAACTCCAACCTAACCCTGACCGTAACTCCAACCTAACCCTGATCTTATCCCTGACCGTAACTCCAACCTAACCCTGACCTTAACCCTGACCGTAACTCCAACCTAACCCTGACCTTAACCCTGACCGTAACTCCAATCTAACCCTGACCGTAACTCCAACCTAACCCTGATCTTATCCCTGACCGTAACTCCAACCTAACCCTGACCTTAACCCTGACCGTAACTCCAACCTAACCCTGACCTTAACCCTGACCGTAACTCCAATCTAACCCTGACCGTAACTCCAACCTAACCCTGATCTTAACCCTGACCGTAACTCCAACCTAACCCTGACCTTAACCCTGACCGTAACTCCAACCTAACCCTGAGCTTAACCCTGACCGTAACTCCAACCTAACCCTGAGCTTAACCCTGACCGTAACTCCAACCTAACCCTGACCGTAACCCTGACCGTAACTCCAACTTAACCCTGACCGTAACTCCAACCTAACCCTGACCTTAACCCTGACCGTAACTCCAACCTAACCCTGACCGTAACCCTGACCGTAACTCCAACCTAACCCTGACCTTAACCCTGACCGTAACTCCAACCTAACCCCGACCTTAACCCTGACCGTAACTCCAACCTAACCCTGATCTTAACCCTGACCGTAACTCCAACCTAACCCTGACCGTAACTCCAACCTAACCCTGACCTTAACCCTGACTGTAACTCCAACCTAACCCTGACCTTAACCCTGACCGTAACTCCAACCTAACCTTGACCTTAACCCTGACCTTAACTACAATCTAACACTGACCGTAACTCCAACCTAACCCTGACTGTAACTCCAACCTAACCCTGACCTTAACCCTGACCGTAACTCCAATCTAACCCTGACCTTAACCCTGACCGTAACTCCAATCTAACCCTGACCGTAACTCCAACCTAACCCTGACTGTAACTCCAACCTAACCCTGATCTTAACCCTGACCGCAACTCTAATCTAACCCTGACCGTAACTCCAACCTAACCCTGACTGTAACTCCAACCTAACCCTGATCTTAACCCTGACCGTAACTCCAACCTAACCCTGACCTTAACCCTGACCGTAACTCCAACCTAACCCTGATCTTAACCCTGACCGTAACTCCAACCTAACCCTGACCTTAACCCTGACCGTAACTCCAACCTAACCCTGATCTTAACCCTGACCGTAACTCCAATCTAACCCTGACCGTAACTCCAACCTAACCCTGACCTTAACCCTGACCGTAACTCCAATCTAACCCTGACCGTAACCCTGACCGTAACTCCAATCTAACCCTGACCGTAACCCTGACCGTAACTCCAACCTAACCCTGATCTTAACCCTGACCGTAACTCCAACCTAACCCTGATCTTAACCCTGACCGTAACTCCAACCTAACCCTGACCTTAACCCTGACCGTAACTCCAACCTAACCCTGACTGTAACTCCAACCTAACCCTGACCTTAACCCTGACCGTAACTCCAACCTAACCCTGACCTTAACCCTGACCGTAACTCCAACCTAACCCTGACCGTAACTCCAACCTAACCCTGATCTTAACCCTGACCGTAACTCCAACCTAACCCTGACCTTAACCCTGACCGTAACTCCAACCTAACCCTGACTGTAACTCCAACCTAACCCTGACCTTAACCCTGACCGTAACTCCAACCTAACCCTGACCTTAACCCTGACCGTAACTCCAACCTAACCCTGACTGTAACTCCAACCTAACCCTGACCTTAACCCTGACCGTAACTCCAACCTAACCCTGACCGTAACTCCAACCTAACCCTGACTGTAACTCCAACCTAACCCTGATCTTAACCCTGACCGTAACTCCAACCTAACCCTGACCTTAACCCTGACCGTAACTCCAATCTAACCCTGACCGTAACCCTGACCGTAACTCCAACCTAACCCTGACCTTAACCCTGACCGTAACTCCAACCTAACCCTGATCTTATCCCTGACCGTAACTCCAACCTAACCCTGGCTGTAACTCCAACCTAACCCTGACCTTAACCCTGACCGTAACTCCAACCTAACCCTGACCTTAACCCTGACCGTAACTCCAATCTAACCCTGATCTTAACCCTGACCGTAACTCCAACCTAACCCTGACCTTAACCCTGACCGTAACTCCAACCTAACCCTGATCTTAACCCTGACCGTAACTCCAACCTAACCCTGACCGTAACTCCAATCTAACCCTGACCTTAACCCTGACCGTAACTCCAATCTAACCCTGACCGTAACCCTGACCGTAACTCCAACCTAACCCTGACCTTAACCCTGACCGTAACTCCAACCTAACCCTGATCTTATCCCTGAACGTAACTCCAACCTAACCCTGACCTTAACCCTGACCGTAACTCCAACCTAACCCTGACTGTAACTCCAACCTAACCCTGACCTTAACCCTGACCGTAACTCCAACCTAACCCTGACCTTAACCCTGACCGTAACTCCAATCTAACCCTGATCTTAACCCTGACCGTAACTCCAACCTAACCCTGACCTTAACCCTGACCGTAACTCCAACCTAACCCTGATCTTAACCCTGACCGTAACTCCAACCTAACCCTGACCGTAACTCCAACTTAACCCTGACTGTAACTCCAACCTAACCCTGACCGTAACCCTAGATGGAGAAAAACAAAACCATGTGGTCAATAGTGAAAAGGTCACTATGGCTATCACATGATCATCCAGGCTGACCTCTGTGTCAAAGGGAGTGGACACTGAATGGTTACTGTAGGTTGGGCTGAGGGGTGTAGAGAGGGGGGGAGAGGGAGGAAATTAGGGAAAGTACAGAGATTGAGCAATGACTGAGAAAAAAAGGCAGACAGACAGACAGACAGACAGACAGACAGACAGACAGACAGACAGACAGACAGACAGACAGACAGACAGACAGACAGACAGACAGGACTGGACAGACATACAGAGGTGATAGGATAGTACAGTTGGAGTTTGAAAAAGCTTTGGGTCAAGATGGGAGGTAAGTCTGTAGAGCTGCTAGCATGTTTGTTAACCTTTAAACTTCTCCATGAATGTAATAGAAGATTGAAGTGTTACCTGGCTGATTAAAGGTTAAATAGGTTCACCCACACCAGCCACTTTCTGATGCGATAGTGACCAGATTGGAGTTGACGTCTTTCAGACATGTTACCTTGACTCAAGATCAGGTGAAACAGAATCTTCTACAGTGGTTGTACATCTATTCTCTTTTTAGTTGCTGCCTGATGAAAACCTTGTAACTTAGCCGCTTTGTTATTGTTTTTACCTTTATTGAAAGTGGTAACACCCCTCAGTGTACTCTGAACATTTCAGGACCAAGAAAATGTATACAACATTTTTATTTAAATTTGCTTCTGTAGTTTTACAATTGCATGTTCGTTAATGGGAAAAATGATTTTTTATTTTATTTTCTGAAAAGTTTATATTTTGGAGATCAGACAGCGACGTTTTATTCCAAGGTCATATGACTCATATAAGTCACTGATGCAAAGCCAATTTTCTGCAGTCCTCAGCAGAATTTTTCTAGTTTGCTTATCATCATTCAGGAAGCATCAAGCGTAATATCGTAAGAATTTTATTATATGAATTTTGGTTGTGTTATAATAGTTATTGTTGGTTGTTTGGTGGTTAAATGTTGAAGGCTGTATACCAGAATTAGGCAGTTAGGTTTACATTGCCAGGAGTTGACCCAGAGCACAGTGGTGGTTGGTCAGCATAACCTGAGGTTCATTGACTGTCCAGGAACATGTGCACACACACACACACACACACACACACACACACACACAATTTTAAGTTCCTCGGCGTACACATGACGGACAAACTGAAATGGTCCACCCATACAGACAACGTGGTGAAGAAGGCGCAGCAGCGCCTCTTCAACCTCAGGAGGCTGAAGAAATTTGGCTTGTCACCAAAAACACTCACAAACTTTTACAGATGCACAATCGAGAGCATCCTGTCGGGCTGTATCACCGCCTGGTACGGCAGCTGCTCCGCCCATAACCGGAAGGCTCTCCAGAGGGTAGTGAGGTCTACACAACGCATCACCGGGTGCAAACTACGTGCCCTCCAGGACACCTACACCACCCGATGTCACAGGAAGGCCAAGAAGATCATCAAGGACAACAACCACCCGAGCCACTGCCTGTTCACCCCGCTATCATCCAGAAGGCGAGGTCAGTACAGGTGCATCAAAGCTGGGACGGAGAGACTGAAAAACAGCTTCTATCTCATGGCCATCAGACTGTTAAACAGCCATCACTAACATTGAGTGGCTGCTGCCAACATACTGACTCAACTCAAGCCACTTTAATAATGGGAAAATTGATGTAATCAATTTATCACTTGCAACTTTATATTAAATAATGTTTACATAAACTACATTATTCATCTCATATGTATATACTGTACGCCATACCACCTACTGCTTCTTGCCATCTTGATGTAATTAGATGTATCACTAGCCACTAAACAATGGCACTTTATATAATGTTTTCATAACTTACATTACTCATCTCATATGTATATACTGTACTCTATACCTGTCATATGCGTCGTAATGATCGGACCAAACTGCAGCGGCGATGTGAATCATCTTCTTGATTTATTAAAGGAATGAACACTGAACAAAAGAACGCCGAACAACAGTCCTGTAAGGTACATAGACTATACATGGAACAACCACCCACAAACACAAGAGAAAATAAACCCACATAAAAATGGCCTCCAATTAGAAGCAACGACAACCAGCTGCTTCTAATTGGAGGTCGTTCCCAAAGCTAACATAGAAATAGAAAAACTAGAAAACCCACATAAAAATAGTAAACATAGAACATAAACCAAAAACCCTGAAACTGTCACGAATCCCACCGAAGGTGGCTCCCCTGCCTGCTCGGGCGGTGCTTGGCGGTCGTCGTCACCGACCTACTAGCCGCC
This sequence comes from Salmo trutta, assembly GCF_901001165.1. Lineage (NCBI taxonomy): Eukaryota > Metazoa > Chordata > Actinopteri > Salmoniformes > Salmonidae > Salmo > Salmo trutta. The sequence continues at coordinate 7,319,449 of NC_042993.1, read as the reverse complement.
GCTGATCCCTTTTTCCTTTTCGTTTGGTATGTCTTATTGTTTGCACCTGTTCCTCATTTGGTCTTTTGATTTTGGTTATTTAAGCCTGGTTAGCCCGCCCAGTGTTGTGCGGGATTATTTTAGCGTCAGGTTGTACTTTTGTCGTTGGATGTGCTGGCGATTTATTACTTAATATTATATGAATGCTGTGCACCTGTTTTGGGCACTTGGCAATTTTCCCACGCCGTTTGTGTTGGCGTTGATCGTGTTGTTTTTTTGTTCAAATAAACACGAAGTTCCGTACCTCTGCAACAGTGTGACAGAAACACTCAAAACAAACACCCCCTGCCACGCCCTGACCAAACTACAATAACAAATAACCCCTTTTACTGGTCAGGACGTGACAATACCATCTACTGCATCTTGCCATCCTGATGTAATGTATCACTAGCCACCTTAAACAATGCTGCTTTATATGTTTTCATACCCTACAATACTCATCTCATATGGGTATACTGTACTCCATACCATCTATTACATCTTGCCTATGCCGTTCGGCCATCACTCATTTATATATTTTTTATGTACATATTCGTATTCATTCCTTTACACTTGTGTGTACAAGGTAGTTGTTGTGGAATTGGTAGATTACTTGTTAGATATTACTGCATGGTCGGAACTAGAAGCACAAGCATTTCGCTACACTTGCATTAACACCTGCTAACCATGTGTATGTGACAAATAAATTGGATTTGATTTGATTTGGCAGGCTAGACATTGCCTTATCTTCCTCATACATAGAACACTTTTTCAGCTATTGTCAGTATGTCATGTCCACACACCCAACCATATCTCTCCTTCTTTCTATGGAAAGCATGCACTGATCTGTACATTGCAACACAGTGTTGGGACCTAATCTCAGCCTTACAGTCAGCCAGAACAGGTGTCTGTTTTGGTCAGTAACCAGTTTCAGTCTGTTTCTGTTTGTGAGTGTGTGAATTAGTGATGGGGCTAAAAATTGATACAGTTACATATCGCAATATTAGTGGTGGAAGATATTATGTCGATATTTGACTCCAAGTATCATTTAGTAAAACATTTTTGCTACTGTAGGCAGTGTTATGTAGCACTAGTTGACAGTACCAGAGTCAAAACTCAGGTCATTTTCATCCTATCGCTTGTTCTCCAGCCGACATGTTTTCAGCATGACTGATCAAAATTCATTTTCCGATGCTCTCTCTTGTCCCTCAGCAGCAGACATAGTGAGCAATATGTTTGGAACCTCAAATCACAATAAAACTGCAGTATCTAATCGCAATACATGTAGAATCGTGAGAATCACAATACATATCGTATCGGCACCTAAGTATTGTGATAATATCATTTTGTGAGGTATGTGTGTGTGCGATGTGTCAGAGGTAGAGCTCTGTTAAACACTTAATAATGTGTGCAGCAGGGCATCGGAATTGGGTCACAGAAAGGAGACAGAGGGAGAGAGAGATGGAGAGCGTGATAGAGGGGATGAAGAAAGATAGCACTGTGCCTAGACATCCCACAGGACATATACACACAGACTGACTAGCACATCACAGACATCAACAAGCTAAGAGGTCTCTTTCTCCCCTCCACAATCACCCGACCTCAACCCAATTGAGATGGTTTGGGATGAGTTGGACCGCAGAGTGAAGTAAAAGCAGCCAACAAGTACTCAACATATGTGGGAACTCCTTTAAGGCTTGTGGAAAAGCATTCCAGGTGAATCTGGTTGAGAAAATGCCAAGCGTGTGCAAAGCTGTCATCAAGGCAAAGAGTGGCTACTTTGAAGAATCTAAAATATATTTTGATTTGTTAAACACTTTTTTGGTTACTACATGATTCCATATGTGTTATTTCATAGTTTTGATGTCTACACTATTATTTTACAATGTAGAAAATAGTACAAATAAAGAAAAACCCTTGAATGAGTAGGGTTGTCCAAACTTTGACTGGTACTGTATATTCATTACATGTTTTTAATGGATCGATTGCATTTCTATAGGCCCATAAGAGCACTCACCCAGGTCTCAAAGCACTTGACCTTGAACTCACCTCCTCCACCATCAGTCTAGAGCAACACAAATTAGGGTCTCGATTCAGTGCCCACTGCACTGAGGATAGGAAACTCTGTCACCACTGATAAACCCACTATAATTGAGAATTTCAATAAGCATTTTTCTACGGCTGGCCATGCTTTCCACCTGGCTACCCCTACCGCGGTCAACAGCACTGCACCCCCCACAGCTACTCGCCCAAGCCTTCCCCATTTCTCCTTCTCCCAAATCCATTCAGCTGATGTTTTGAAAGAGCTGCAAAATCTGGACCCCTACAAATCAGCCGGGCTAGACAATCTGGACCCTTTCTTTCTAAAATTATCTGCCGAAATTATTGCAACCCCTATTACTAGCCTATTCAACCTCTCTTTCGTGTCGTCTGAGATTCCCATAGATTGGAAAGCAGCTGCTGTCATCCCCCTCTTCAAAGGAGGGGACTCAGCCACGCTCAAGGTCCTAAACGATATCGTAACCGCCATCGATAAGAAACAATACTGTGCTGCTGTTTTCATTGACCTGGCCAAAGCTTTCGACTCTGTCAATCACCACATCCTCATCGGCAGGCTCAATAGCCTTGGTTTCTCTAATGATTGCATCGCCTGGTTCACCAACTACTTCTCTGATAGAGTTCAGTGTGTCAAATCGGAGGGCCTGTTGTCCGGACCTCTGGCAGTCTCTATGGGGGTGCCACAGGGTTCAATTCTTGGGCCAGCTCACAGATCACTGCACCTGTACATAGCCCATCTATAATTTAGCCCAAACAACTACCACTTCCCCTACTGTATTTATTTATTTATTTTGCTCCTTTGCACCCCATTACCTCTATTTCTACTTTGCACTTTCTTCTACTACAAATCTACCATTCCAGTGTTTTACTTGCTATATTGTATTTACTTTGCCACCATGGACGTTTTTTGCCTTTACCTCCCTTATCTCACCTCATTTGCTCACATTGTACATAGACTTATTTTTCTACTGTATTATTGACTGTATATTTGTTTTACTCCATGTGTAACTCTGTGTTGTTGTATGTTGTCGAACTGCTTTGCTTTATCTTGGCCAGGTTGCAATTGTAAATGAGAACTTGTTCTCAACTTGCCTACCTGGTTAAATAAAGGTGAAATAAAAAATAAATAAAAAAATCCGTCGCTTTGAAGACCTGCGCTTCAGAGCAATAGAAATTTAAAGGCAATGTTTCCGCATTCACCGAGACTGCATTCACAGTAAATGGTGTATATGTCGGCCCAATAGGAAATTACCTTTACCTTTAAATCGTGCTACAGATTGAATGGAACCCCTATTACTGTACTGTAGGGCTTGTTTGTAAAGACACCAGCTGTGCATCTGATGTGTGTGTTCAATTAAAACAGACTCCAAATTAGAACCGTTTGTCAGATTGCTTCTTGTCTCCAGAATGTCACTGTATACGATTTCCATGTCAGGTTGTAAATGTCATGTAGTGGCCAGTCACAGCATCTGTCCTGTATGACAGTATGTTGCATGTCACGTGACGTTAGCCCCCTCCCCACACACACCCTCTCTTGAATGTCACTGTTCAGAATGCTGCATGTTAACCTTCTCCAACCTTAGTTCTGTTAGTCTGAGGCCATCTCTCTCTCTCTCTAAAAGGTTTACATTACCAAAGTAAGTGGAATAGACAAAAAACTAAAACGGAAATAAACCATCAGAAATTAACAGTAAACATTACGCTCACAAAAGTTTTAAAATAACATAGACATTTCTCTCTCTCTCTCAGCTCGTATAAGACGTTACTCTGACGTCATGCCCCTCCCAGACTCCTTCATCCAGAAGCAGCAGCTGGACGCCAGCATGGCCGACACCTTCCTGGAACACCTGTGTCTGCTGGACATCGACCAGGAGCCAATCACAGCCCGCAACACAAGCATAATCTGCACCATCGGTGAGTTAAATAACTAATCATCTGCACCACGTGTCAAAACTCATTCCACGGAGGGCTGAGTGTCTGCGAGCTTTCGCTCTACCCTTGTACTTGATGGATGAATTAACCTGTTAGGGCTAGGGGGCAGTATTTACACGGCCGGATAAAAAACGTACCCGATTTAATCTGGTTACTACTCCTGCCCAGTAACTAGAATATGCATGTAATTATTGGCTTTGGATAGAAAACACCCTAAAGTTTCTAAAACTGTTTGAATGGTGTCTGTGAGTATAACAGAACTCATATGGCAGGCAAAAACCTGAGAAGATTTCATGCAGGAAGTGGCCTGTCTGACAAGGAGTCGTTCTTCTTGTCTCTGTTTATTGAAGAGTGAGGATCTTAGCTGTAACGTGACACTTCCTACGGCTTCCATAGGCTCTCAGAGCCCGGGAAAAAGCTGAACGATATCGAGGCAGCCCCAGGCTGAAACACATTATCGCCTTTGCCAAGTGGCCGATCAGAGGACAAAGGAATTAGGCGCGTGCCCGAGTCGACCCCGTGCTGTATTTTCTTTCGGCTGTTCACCTAATTGCAGATTCCCGGTCGGAATATTATCGCTTTTTTACGAGAAAAATGGCATAAAAATTGATTTTAAACAGCGGTTGACATGCTTCGAAGTACGGTAATGAAATATTTAGAAATCTTTTGTCACGAAATGCGCCGTGCGCGTGACCCTTATTTACCATTGGGATAGTGTCTTGAACGCACGAACAAAACGTCGCTGTTGGAACATAACTATGGATTATTTTGGACCAAACCAACATTTGTTATTGAAGTAGAAGTCCTGGGAGTGCATTCTGACGAAGAACCGGAAAGGTAATCAAACTTTTCTAATAGTAAATCGGAGTTTGGTGAAGGCTAAACTTGCTGGGTGTCTAAATAGCTAGCCCTGTGATGCCGGGCTATCTACTTAGAATATTGCAAAATGTGCTTTCACCGAAAAGCTATTTTAAAATCGGACATATCGAGTGCATAGAGGAGTTCTGTATCTATAATTCTTAAAATAATTGTTATGCTTTTTGTGAACGTTTATCGTGAGTAATTTAGTAAATTGTTAGTAAATTCATCGGAAGTTTGCAGGGGTATGCTAGTTCTGAACGTCACATGCTAATGTAAAAAGCTGGTTTTTTATATAAATATGAAATTGATTGAACAAAACATGCATGTATTGTATAACATAATGTCCTAGGTGTGTCATCTGATGAAGATCATCAAAGGTTAGTGCTGCATTTAGCTGTCTTCTGGGGTTTTGTGACATTATATGCTAGCTTGAAAAATGGGTGTCTGATTATTTCTGGCTGGGTACTCTGCTGACATAATGTAATGTTTTGCTTTCGTTGTAAAGCCTTTTTGAAATCGGACAGTGTGGTTAGATTAACGAGAGTCTTGTCTTTAAATAGCTGTAAAATAGTCATATGTTTGAGAAATTGAAGTAATAGCATTTCTAAGTTATTTGAAAATCGCGCCACAGGATTCAACTGGCTGTTACGGAGGTGGGACGATTTGGTGCCACCTGCCCTAGAGATTAAGGTCACTAATTAGTAAGGAACTCCCCTCACCTGGATGTCTAGGTGAGTTAAATAACCAATCAGCTGCACCATCGGTGAGTTAAATAACCAATCAGCTGCATCATCGGTAAGTTAAATAACCAATCAGCTGCACCATCGGTGAGTTAAATAACCAATCAGCTGCATCATCGGTAAGTTAAATAACCAATCAGCTGCACCATCGGTGAGTTAAATAACCAATCAGCTGCATCATCGGTAAGTTAAATAACCAATCAGCTGCACCATCGGTGAGTTAAATAACCAATCAGCTGCATCATCGGTAAGTTAAATAACCAATCAGCTGCACCATCGGTAAGTTAAATAACCAATCAGCTGCACCATCGGTGAGTTAAATAACCAATCAGCTGCATCATCGGTAAGTTAAATAACCAATCAGCTGCACCATCGGTGAGTTAAATAACCAATCAGCTGCATCATCGGTAAGTTAAATAACCAATCAGCTGCACCATCGGTAAGTTAAATAACCAATCAGCTGCACCATCGGTAAGTTAAATAACCAATCAGCTGCACCATCGGTAAGTTAAATAACCAATCAGCTGCACCATCGGTGAGTTAAATAACCAATCAGCTGCATCATCGGTAAGTTAAATAACCAATCAGCTGCATCATCGGTGAGTTAAATAACCAATCAACTGCACCATCGGTAAGTTAAATAACCAATCAGCTGCACCAGCGGTGAGTTAAATAACCAATCAGCTGCACCATCGATAAGTTAAATATCCTATCAGCTGCACCATCGGTGAGTTAAATAACCAATCAACTGCACCATCGGTAAGTTAAATATCCAATCAGCTGCACCATTGGTGAGTTAAATAACCAATCAGCTGCACCATCGGTGAGTTAAATAACCAATCAGCTGCACCATCAGTGAGTTAAATAACCACATCTGCACCATTGGTGAGTTAAATAACCACATCTGCACCATCAGTGAGTTAAATAACCAATCAGCTGCATCATTGGTGAGTTAAATAACCACATCTACACCATCAGTGAGTTAAATAACCACATCTGCTCCATCAGTGAGTTAAATAACCAATCAGCTACACCATCAGTGAGTTACATAACCACATCTGCACCATCAGTGAGTTAAATAACCAATCAGCTGCACCATCGGTGAGTTAAGTAACCAATCAGCTGCACCATCGGTGAGTTAAATAATCAATCAGCTGCACCATCGGTAAGTTAAATAACCAATCAGCTGCTCCATCAGTGAGTTAAATAACCAATCAGCTGCACCATCAGTGAGTTAAATAACCACATCTGCACCATCAGTGAGTTAAATAACCACATCTGCACCATCGGTGAGTTAAATAACCACATCTGCACCATCAGTGAGTTAAATAACCAATCAGCTGCATCTTTGGTGAGTTAAATAACCACATCTACACCATCAGTGAGTTAAATAACCAATCAGCTACACCATCAGTGAGTTACATAACCACATCTGCACCATCAGTGAGTTAATTAACCAATCAGCTGCACCATCAGTGAGTTAAATAACCACATCTGCACCATCAGTGAGTTAAATAACCACATCTGCACCATCAGTGAGTTAATTAACCAATCAGCTGCACCATCAGTGAGTTAAATAACCACATATGCACCATCAGTGAGTTACATAACCACATCTGCACCATCAGTGAGTTAATTAACCAATCAGCTGCACCATCAGTGAGTTAAATAACCACATCTGCACCATCAGTGAGTTAAATAACCACATCTGCACCATCAGTGAGTTAAATAACCAATCAGCTGCATCTTTGGTAAGTTAAATAACCACATCTACACCATCAGTGAGTTAAATGACCACATCTGCACCATCAGTGAGTTAAATAACCACATATGAACCATCTGTGAGTTAAATGACCAATCAGCTGCACCATCAGTGAGTTAAATAACCACATATGCACCATCTGTGAGTTAAATAACCACAACTGCACCATCAGTGAGTTAAATAACCAATCAGCTGCATCTTTGGTGAGTTAAATAACCACATCTACACCATCAGTGAGTTAAATAACCAATCAGCTACACAATCAGTGAGTTATATAACCACATCTGCACCATCAGTGAGTTAAATAACCACATCTGCACCATCAGTGAGTTAAATAACCACATCTGCACCATCAGTGAGTTAAATAACCAATCAGCTGCACCATCAGTGAGTTAAATAACCACATCTGCTCCATCAGCGAGTTAAATAACCAATCAGCTGCATCTTTGGTGAGATAAATAACCACATCTACACCATCAGTGAGTTAAATAACCAATCAGCTGCACCATCAGTGAGTTAAATAACCACATCTACACCATCAGTGAGTTAAATAACCACATCTGCTCCATCAGTGAGTTAAATAACCAATCAGCTGCACCATCAGTGAGTTAAATAACACATCTGCACCATCAGTGAGTTAAATAACCACATCTGCACCATCAGTGAGTTAAATAACCAATCAGCTGCATCTTTGGTGAGTTAAATAACCAATCAGCTACACAATCAGTGAGTTACATAACCACATCTGCACCATCAGTGAGTTAAATAACCAATCAGCTACACAATCAGTGAGTTACATAACCACATCTGCTCCATCAGTGAGTTAAATAACCAATCAGCTGCATCTTTGGTGAGATAAATAACCACATCTACACCATCAGTGAGTTACATAACCAATCAGCTGCACCATCAGTGAGTTACATAACCACACCTGCACCATTGGTAAGTTAAATAACCACATCTGCACCATCAGTGAGTTAAATAACCAATCAGCTACACCATCAGTGTCATAGTCGTGTGTGTAGGTGGCAGGGAAGTCAGGCGCAGGGGAAACCAACTTGGTTAAACTGGAGTAGTTTTATTAACAAAAAACAAACTCCAAAACCAACGTACAAAAATAACATGGGTAAAAATAACCCGTCGCCCACCGATACAACATACACAAGTACATAACATACAAACAATCACTGACAAGGACATGAGGGGAAACAGAGGGTTGAATACACAACATGCAATGAATGGGATTGGAACCAGGTGTGATGGAAGACAAGACAAACCAATGGAAAATGAAAAACTGATCAATGATGGCTAGAAGACCGGTGACATCGACCGCTGAGCACCACCCGAACAAGGAGGGGCATCGACTTTGGCAGAAGTCGTGACAGTACCCCCCCCCCCCCCCCCCCCGGCGAGCAGCGCGTCGACACCGGCCTCGGGGACGACCCGGAGGACGAGGTGCAGGGCGATCCGGATGGAGACGATGGAACTCTCGCAGCAGGGAAAGATCTAACACATCCTCCACCGGAACCCAGCATCTCTCCTCCGGACTGTACCCCTCCCAGTCCACGAGGTACTGAAGGCCCCTCGCCCGACGTCATGAATCCAGGATGGATCGAACGGAGTACGCCGGGGACCCCTCAATGTCCAGAGGGGGCGGAGGAACCTTCCGCACCTCCGCCTCCTGGAGCGGGCCAGCCACCACCGGCCTGAGGAGAGACACATGGAACGAGGGGTTAATGCAGTAATGGGGGGAAGCTTTAACCTATAACATACCTCGTTCACTCTCCTCAGGACTTTAAACGGCCCCACAAACCGCGGCCCCAGCTTCCGGCAGGGCAGGCGGAGGGGCAGGTTTCTGGTCGAGAGCCAGACCCTGTCCCCCGGTGCGAACACCGGGGCCTCACTGCGGTGACGGTCTGCGCCAACTTTCTGGCGCCGTACGGCGCGCTGAAGGTGGACGTGAGTGGCATCCCAGGTTTCCTCCACGCACCGGAATCAGTCGTCCACCGCAGGAGCCTCGGTCTGACTCTGATGCCAAGGGGCCAGAACCGGCTGATACCCCAACATACACTGAAAGGGAGAGAGGTTAGTGGAGGAGTGGTGGAGCGAGTTCTGAGCCATCTCTACCCAGGGCACGAACGCCACCCACTCCCCCGGCCCGTCCTGGCAATAAGACCTCAGAAACCTACCCACATCCTGGTTAACTCTCTCCACCTGCCCGTTACTCTCAGGGTGAAAACGGCTGACGGAGACTCCCAGACGTTCCATGAACGCCTTCCAGACCCTTGACGTGAACTGGGGACCCCGATCAGACACTATATCTTCAGGCACCCCGTAGTGCCGAAAGACGTGTGTAAACAGAGCCTCCGCAGTTTGTTGGGCCGTAGGGAGACCAGGTAAAGGGAGGAGACGACAGGACTTAGAAAAACGATACACAACGACCAAGATCGTGGTGTTAACTTGTGAAGGTGGAAGATCGGTTATGAAATCCACCGAGAAGTGCGACCACGGCGGTTGTGGAACGGGTAAGGGTTGTAACTTACCTCTGGGGAGGTGTCTAGGAGCCTTGCACTGGGCGCACACTTAGCAGCAGGAAACATAAACCCTCACGTCCTTAGCTAAAGTAGGACACCAGTACCTCCCACTAAGACAGCGCATCGTCCGATCAATCCCAGGATGACCAGAGGAGGGTGATGTGTGAGCCCAGTAGATCAATCGGTCGCGGACAGCAGACGGAACGTACAGACGCCCAGCTGGACACTGAGGGGGAACGGGCTCTGTACGTGATGCCCGCTCAATGTCCGCGTCCAGCTCCCACACTACCGGTGCCACCAAACAAGAGGCTGGGATTATGGGAGTGGGATCCATGGACCGCTCCTCTGTGTCATACAGCCGGGACAATGCGTCTGCCTTAATGTTCTGGGAACCTGGTCTGTAAGCGAGGGTAAACTTAGGTGGTGTACCCGAGCGCTGAGAGAGCACAGCTCCTATCCCAGCCTCAGACGCATCCACCTCCACTATGAATTGCAAAGATGGATCCGGATGAGCCAACACAGGAACCGAGGTAAACAGAGCCTTCAGTTTCCTAAAAGCCCTGTTCGCCCCAGCTGACCACTGCAAACGCACCGGACCCCCCTTCAGCAGTGAGGTAATGGGAGCAGCTACCTGACCAAAACCCCGGATAAACCTCCGGTAGTAATTGGCAAACCCTACAAATTGCTGCACCTCCTTCACCGTGGTAGGAGTCGGCCAATTACACACGGCTGCAATGCGGTCACTTTCCATCTCCACTCCTGACGTGGATAGGCGATACCCTAAGAAGGAGACGGACTGTTGAAAGAACAGGCATTTCTCAGCCTTGACATACAGGTCATGCTCCAACAGGCGACCAAGCACTCTGCGCACCAAGGACAAATGCTCGGCGCGTGTAGCGGAATATATCAGAATGTCATCGATATATACCACTACACCCTGCCCGTGCAGGTCCCTGAAAATTTTGTCTACAAAAGACTGGAAGACTGATGGAGCATTCTTCAACCAGTACGGCGTGACGAGGTATTCATAATGCCCTGAGGTGGTACTAAATGCTGTCTTCCACTCGTCTCCCTTTCGGATATGCACCAGGTTGTACGCACTCCTGAGATCCAATTTAGTGAAGAAGCGCGCCCCGTGCATTAACTCAATCGCCGTGGCGATCAGAGGTAGCGGGTAACTGTACCCTATCGTGATTTTATTAAGACCTCGATAATCAATGCACGGGCGCAGACCTCCATCCTTCTTCTTCACAAAAAAGAAACTCAAGGAGACGGGTGAAATGGAGGACCTAATGTACCCCTGACGCAGGGATTCGGAGATATATGTCTCCATAGCTACCGTCTCCGCTTCCGACAGGGGATACACGTGACTCCTGGGAAGTGCAGCGTCTACCGTGAGATTTATCGCACAATCCCCCTGTCGATGGGGTGGTAATTGAGTCGCCTTCCTTTTACAGAAGGCGAGAGCCAAATCGGCATAGTCGGGGGGAATGCGCACGGTGGAGACCTGGTCTGGACTTTCCACCATAGTAGCACCAACAGAAACCCCTACACACCTACCTGAGCACTCTCGCGACCACCCCGTGAGAGCCCTTTGTGGCCAAGAAAAAGTGGGGTTATGACTAATTAACCAAGGTAGGCCCAGCACCACAGGATACACAGGAGTGTCAATAAGGAAAATAAAAAAATTTTCCTTGTGACCCCCTGCGTCACCATACTCAAAGGAGCTGTGGCCTCCCTGATCAACCCTGACCCTAATGGTCGACTATCTAAGGTGTGAACGAGGAAAGGCACATCCACGGGTACAATGGGGATCCCTAAACTATGAGCAAAAGCTTGATCAATGAAATTCCCAGCCGCGCCTGAATCTACTAGCGCCTTATGCTGGGAACGCGGGGGAAAAAATCAGGAAAAGTAACAGACACGAATATATGTGCAACAGAGGGCTCTGGATGAGAATGGTGCCTACTCACCTGGGGTGGCGCCAGAACGCCCTGCCTGCTACCTCGATTCCCAGAGGAACCTACCCGGCACCGACCAGCAGTGTGACCTCTGCGGCCACAGATGGTGCACGAGCGGGAACCCCCTCCAGTCTCCCTGTGCACCCTCCCTCCCAGTTCCCTGGGTAGAGGAGAGGGGATGCGGGAGGATGGAACCACCAGACCCCGATCTGGACGTCCGCGAGCAGCCAGCAGGTTGTCCAGCCGGATGGACAGATCCACCAGCTGGTCGAAGGTGAAGGTGGTGTCTCTGCAGGCCAGCTCCCGACGGACGTCCTCACGCAGACTGCAGTGGTAATGGTCGATCAGGGCCCTGTGATTCCATCCAGCACCGGCTGCCAGGGTCCTGAACTCCAGTGCAAAATCCTGGACACTCCTCGTCTCCTGCCTCAGATGGTAGAGGCGCTCACCCACCGCTCTGCCCTCGGGTGGGTGGTCGAAGGCTGCCCAAAAACGGCAGGTGAACTCCTCATAATGGTCCAACGCCGCATCTCCCTCTCCACACACAGCACTGGCCCACTCCATGGCTCTCCCGGTGAGGCACGAGACGAGGGCGAAACTCTTCTCACGGTCAGTTGGAACTGGGTGGACCGTGGCCAGATAAAGGTCCAATTGGAGTAGGAAACCCTTGCAGTTCGCAGCACTTCCGTCTTACCCTTGAGGCATGGCTAGACGGATGCCACCGGGTTCAGGTTGAATAGGGACGCTCCTGATAGTCCCTGGTTGGGCTGGTGGAGGCCCTGGAAGAACTCCCTGTCTCTCCCAGCGGTCCATATTCTGGACAACGCGATCCATGGCAGCGCACAGATGGTGTAGCTTCTCCGCATTCTCCTGGATGCGCTCCTCCACCTCCCTGTCCGGGATATCTTCTCCTGCTGACATCAATATTTTGGTCAGTGATTCTGTCATAGTCGTGTGTGTAGGTAGCAGGGAAGTCAGGCGCAGGAGAAACCAACTTGGTTAAACTGGAGTAGTTTTATTAACAAAAAACAAACTCCAAAACCAACGTACAAAAATAACATGGGTAAGAATAACCCGACGCCCACCGATAGAACAAGGACATGAGGGAAAACAGAGGGTTAAATACACAACATGTAAGGAATGGGATTGGAACCAGGTGTCACGGCTGTCGAAAGGATCGGACCAAAGTGCAGCGTGGTTGTAGTTCCACATTTTATTAAATCCGTGAAACTTTGCAAAACATAAATAACTGAATTCACAAAACAACAAACCGTGACGCAGAGAGAAACAAACACTAATCAAAAGATAATCACCCACAAAACCCAGGAAGAAAATCCCCTACTTAAATATGATCTCCAGAGGTAACGAGGACCAGCTGCCTCCAATTGGAGATCAACCCAAAAAAACAACATAGAAACAGAAAAACTACAACTTAAACATAGAAAACATAGAAAAACACAAAACACCCCCTGTCACGCCCTGACCTACTCTACCATAGAACATTTCATCTTACTATGGTCAGGACGTGACACCAGGTGTGTAGGAAGACAAGACAAAACCACTGGAAAATTAAAAACTGATCAATGATGGCTAGAAGACCGGTGACGTCGACCGCCGAACACCGCCCGAACAAGGAGAGGCATCGACTTCGGCAGAAGTTGTGACAATCAGTGAGTTACATAACCACATCTGTACCATTGGTAAGTTAAATAACCACATCTGCACCATCAGTGAGTTAAATAACCACATCTGCTCCATCAGTGAGTTAAATAGCCACATCTGCACCATCAGTGAGTTAAATAACCACATCGGCACCATCAGTGAGTTAAATAACCACATCTGCACCTTTGGTAAGTTAAATAACCACATCTGCACCATCAGTGAGTTAAATAACCACATCTGCACCATCAGTGAGTTAAATAACCACATCTGCTCCATCAGTGAGTTAAATAACCACATCTGCACCATCAGTGAGTTAAATAACCACATCTGCACCATCAGTGAGTTAAATAACCACATCTGCACCATCAGTGAGTTAAATAACCAAACAGCTGCACCATCGGTGAGTTAAATAACCAATCAGCTGCACCATCAGTGAGTTACATAACCACATCTGTACCATTGGTAAGTTAAATAACCACATCTGCACCTTTGGTAAGTTAAATAACCACATCTGCACCATCAGTGAGTTAAATAATCAATCAGCTGCACCATCAGTGAGTTAAATAACCAATCAGCTGCACCATCAGTGAGTTAAATAACCACATCTGCACCATCAGTGAGTTAAATAACCAAACAGCTGCACCATCGGTGAGTTAAATAACCAATCAGCTGCACCATCAGTGAGTTAAATAACCACATCTGCACCATCAGTGAGTTAAATAACCAATCAGCTGCACCATCAGTGAGTTAAATAACCTTTTGTTTTGTGTAGCTTGTGTAGGTAGACCCGTGTGGCTCAGTTGGTAGAGCGTGGCGCTTGCAATGCCAGGGTTGTGGTTTAGATTCCCACGGGGAACATGAACAAAAAAAGTATGAGAATCAATGCACTCACTACTATATGTCTCTCTGGATAAGAGTGCCTGCTAAATGTAGGGACAGTATAGGTAGGCCCTCTGATTCTTTCATTATGGCCACGCAGAGTTGACCTAGGGTAGAACTGTATGGGCTAGGGGTTGGAGCTCAGTAGATCTAGGTTGGTGTGGTGTTGGATGGCAGGCTGGGAATTGGTGATTGGCATCCCACTGACTGCACTATTGATGATGTATCAAAGTGGATTGATTGACCAACGAACTGCTGGACAACCCATGGTCTCTGTTTTCTCTTGTTCTCTCTCTCAGGGCCTGCGTCTCGCTCCATCCCCAAACTGCAGGAGATGGTGAAGGCAGGAATGAACATTGCTCGACTCAACTTCTCTCATGGCTCTCACGAGGTTTGTTTGTCTCTGTCATAACCTGTCTCAATCACATCAGTTTAGTAACAGCTATTCTCTCTCTCTCTCTCTCTCTCTCTCTCGCTCTCTCTCCCTCTCTCTCTCTCTCCCTGTCTCCCTCCTTCAGTACCATGGTGAGACCATCAAGAACATCCGGGAGGCGGTCGAGACCATAACCACTGACCCTTTATATTACAGGCCGGTAGCTATCGCCTTGGATACCAAAGGCCCTGAAATACGCACAGGCCTGGTCCGAGGGGTAAGCCAGCATTTTATCACTACTTAACATTCTATCCAATGGGCTTAAATTCCCTACATCCCTACTGGTCAGTAGTCCAGTTTTGGGTGAGGATCAACAGACCAGGAGAGTGTGACCAGTGTTGACTGAGCATGCTGGTTGTTTTGGGTTGTTTTGTGTCCTATCCTGGACATAGATTGTGCAACAGTATCAACAGTAGTGAGAAAGATGCTTTCTCAGCACCAGAACAGGACAAGTGTTTGGGCACCAGAGGAGGCTGGTGGGAGGAGCTATAGGACGGGCCCATTGTATTGGCTGGAATGGAATAAATGGAACGGTATCAAACACATCAAGCATATGGACACCACATGTTTGACTGCGCTCCATTAATTCCATTGTAGCCATTACAATGAACCTGTCCTCCTATAGCTCCTCCCACCAGCCTCCTCTGTTGGGCACTGATCTGTTTTTTATAGCACCAGTCCTGCCAATGGAAAGTTCAATATCCTTTAGAAATGATAAAAACCTGGTTTATTGTCTGCTACATTCTGTGTTCTATGTGTGAGGAAGATAAGGCAATGTCTAGCGTGTGTGTGTGTGTGTGTGTGTGTGTGTGTGTGTACGTCTGCATGCCATTTCTTACTAGCACTAAACTTTGCTGATAGCTACTTTATTGAGGAAAAGTTTGACTTACTATATGACAGTGATGTGTGGTTGTCTCACCTAGCTATCTTAAGATGAATGCACTAACTGTAAGTCACTCTGGATAAGAGAGTCTGCTGAATGACTGAAGTTAAGATGCGTGTGTTATTCTGTGTGTCTCTGTGTGTGTAGACTGCAGAGCAGGAGGTGGAGCTGGAGCGTGGGGCCAGTGTGCGTGTGGTGACAGGGGAGGGGGACAGGGACAGTACGGATGGCAACGTCATCTGGGTGGACTACCCCAGTCTGCCTCAGGTCCTGGAGAAAGGAGGAAGGATCTACATCGACGACGGACTCATCGGACTAAAAGTCCTGGAGACAGGTAACACATCATTTAAAACACACACACACACACACACACACACACACACACACACACACACACACACACACACACACACATACTGCATCTAAACACATTACTGTTGATACAGTGTTGGTTACACATACAGTGGTTCTTCCTTTAAAAGTTTTGAGTTTATGTCGCGACCGTTTGTGGTAGATGGTGGCAGATTGTGGTAAATTGCGTCATTCTGGCAACAATAGCTGACACTTAAATAACGTGCCATAGATTTCTGTGGCACCCCGCAAGCTGTGCTGCAGTATGCCGCAACTTTTAAAGGAAGAACCACTGTACATGATCATACTGCACAGTCCTGGAGATAGACAAGCCATAAACAAATAAACATTTTCTACTTCTATCTCATGATCTGATCTCATGACCTCCCTTCCTTCTCTCCCTCTCTCCTCTCTCCAGGTCCAGACTGGGTGGAGGCACTGGTAGAGAGTGGCGGTGTTCTGGGCAGCCGTAAGGGGGTCAACCTGCCGGGGTGTGACCTGGTGGACATGCCCGCTGTGAGTGAGCGTGATGAGGGGGACCTGAGGTTCGGCGTGGCCCAGGGGGTGGACATGGTGTTCGCCAGCTTCATCCGCTGTGGCCAGGATGTCAGGGAGGTCCGACGGGCCCTGGGGCCCTTCGGAAAGGACATCAAGGTGGTCAGCAAGGTGGAGAGTCGCCAGGGAGTACATAAGTGAGTGTGTGTGGAGGAGAAGAGAGAGAGAGGAAGAGACACACACATGGAGTCAACAACATGAACAGAATAACTTTCATTGAATGAGTAGCTTTACAGTCTCAGATTTACACATGAACAGCGCGTATCTTCAGCCTCAGTAGATGGATACCCTGCTGTCAATGCCTGCTGTTGGCCTTGGAACCACATGACTCCTTCTGTATCACTAACAATAAGATTCTATAATCTACAGTACAATCAGTAAGACAAGACAACCGTACTCCTGAATTTTTTTCTCCCCTTTATTTAACTAGACAAGTCAGTTAAGAACAAATTCTTATTTACAATGACAGCCTACCAGGGAACAGTGGGTTAACTGCCTTGTTCAGGGGCAGAACGACAGATTTTTACCTTGTCAGCTCAGGGATTCAATCTTGCAACCTTTTGGGTACAAGTCCAACGCTCTAACCACTAGGCTACCTGCCGCCCCAAGTTGAATGCTCTACCAGCTAGAATAGAGGAGATATTCAGAGTAGGAGATCTACATTTTTTTGTTGTTGTTGTTGACCAGATACTATGCTATTTCACAGTAAACAAATTATCAACTGACTCAGCATGCTTATAGGGAAGGGCACTCAACATATACGGCACTTACACAAATGACTAATGATTGGCTGAGAGAAATTGATACTAAAAAGACTGTGGGAGCTGTTTTGTTAGTCTTCAGTGCAGCTTTTAACATTATTGATCATAATGTTCTGCTGGAAAAACATGTGTTATGGCTTTACACCACCTGCTATACTTTGCATTAGAGTTACCTGTCTAACAGAACACAGGGTGTTCTTTAATGGAAGCCTCTCCAACATAATCCAGGTAGTCGGGCATACCTAGGGATCTGGCGGTCATGAAATGTTGTCAGCTGGTGATTGTCAAGCAAATAACTGCCCGTCTCACTGTAATTGACCTTTAATTGACATAAATATGTTTAGCATCTATTGTACCGATAATTAACATAAACACGTTTTGCATCTCCTGGCTTCCACATAGCCTACAAGCCACTGAGGAAGACCTTTGGAACATCTACATTTTAAAAAGTTGAATAAATCAATTTAATATAGCCTACACCTTCACAATAAATCCAATATTTATTTTAGGCAGGTCTAAAGAATCATGATATGAAGAAAATGTAGTCTATTTAAGAAGAACAGAATAGCATACTCTGAGTTGTCCTTATGTTAGGTCCTGATCTGGCTATGCCATATGCTTAGAATTCTGTGGCATTATGAAGAATGCAATTGAACATAGCTCAATACAATAGAACGGATATTTTCTACAAACAATTGTGGCTATTCTGTGTTGAACGGTTAACAAAGAAACTGGTACTCCTATATGCTTAATTTAGAGTTATTTATGCAACTTTAGTTGTAATACAACTGTTGGGCTATATGTTTAGATTTGAAATACATTCTGAGGCTGCATGATAGGACTCTGCTTTCTTGACATCGCTATCAACAAGACAAGTCCTACAGGCTCTGGTTTTCTAGCACCAGGACTACTGCTCAGTCATACTGTACGGCCAAGTGCCACAAAGAGGGGCATGGGCAAATTACAGTTGGCCCAGAACAGAGCAGCATGGCTGGGCCTTAAATGTACACAGAGAGCTTACTTCAAGAACATGCATGTCAATCTCTCCTGGTTCAAAGTAGAGGAGCAATTGACTGCATCACTGCTCGTCTTTGTGAGAGGTATTGACGTGTTGAAGGCACGGAGCTGTCGGTTCAAATGACATGCACACAGCTCAGACACCCATGCATACCCCACAAGGCATGCCATTGCCACCAGGGGTCTCTTCACAGTCCCCAAGTTCAGAAAAGACTCTGGGAAATGCATAGTACTACATAGAGCCATGGCTACATGGAACTATTCCACATCAAATAACTCAAGCAAGCAGTAAAATCAAATACCTTATGGAACAACGCGGACTGTGAAGAGACACACACAGGCACTCACAAACGCATACGCACAAGCATGCTAACACACGCACTCTACACACACATACATTGTAATGTTGTAATATTGTTTTATTGTGGTATTATACATTTTGTATTCTAGATACAGTACCAGTCAAAAGTTTGGACACACCTACTCATTCCAGGGTTTTTCTTTATTTTTACTATTTTCTACATCGTTGAATAATAGTGAAGACATCAAAAATTATGATCAAGGTGAACTGGCAACAGACAAACAGAGAACACAGGTATAAGTACACTGGGGATAATGGAGAAGATGGGCGACACCTGGAGGGGGTGGAGACAAGCACAAAAACAGGTGAAACAGATCAGGGTGTGACAACTATGAAATAACACATATGGAATCATGTAGTAACCAAAAAAGTGTTAAACAAATCAAAATATATTTAAGATTTTACATTCTTCAAAGTAGCAATTTTTTACCTTAATGACAGCTTTGCTGTGAGGAGTGACCTCTGCTCGAGAGGATAAGTTCATTAGAGTTACCAGCCTCAGAAATTACAGCCCAAATAAATGTATCACAGAGTTCAAGTAATAGACACATCTCAACATCAACTGTTCAGAGGAGACTGAATGAATCAGGCCTTCATGGTTGAATTGCTGCAAAGAAACTACTACTAAAGGACACTACTAAAGGACACCACGAAGAGACTTGCTTGGACCAAGAGACAAGAGCAATGGACATTAGACCGGTGGAAATGTTTGTTTCCAACCGCAATGTCTTTGTGAGACACAGAGTAGGTGAATGTATTATCTCCGCATGTGTGGTTTCCACCATGAAGCATGGAGGAGGAAGTGTGATTGTGTGGGGGTGCTTTGCTCGTGACACTGTCAGTCATTTATTTAGAATTCAAGGTATACTTAACCAGCATGGCTACCACAACATTCTGCAGCGATACGCCATCCCATCTGGTTTGCGCTTAGTGGGACAATCATTTGTTTTTCAACAGGACAATGACCCAACTCACCTCCAGGCTGTGTAAGGGCTATTTGACAATGAAGGAGATTGTTGGAGTGCTGCATCAGATGACCTGGCCTCCACAATCACCCAACCTCACCCAATGCATTCCAGGTGACTACCTCCTGAAGCTGGTTGAGAAGGGCCTTCCCCAAACCAAGCGTGTGCAAAGCTGTCATCAAGGAAAAGGGTGGCTACATTGTAGAATATAAAATCTAAAATATATTTTGATTTGTTTTACACTTTTTGGTTACTACATGATTCCATATGTGTTATTTCATAGTTTTGATGTCTTAACTATTATTCTACAATGTAGAAAATGGGTAGGTGTGTCCAAACATTTGACTGGTAGTGTATATACAAAAGTATGTGGACACCCCTTCAAATGAGTGGATTCGGCTACACCCATTGCTGACTGATGTATAAAATTGAGCACACAGCCATGCAATCTCCATAGACAAACATTGGCAGTAGGATTGCCTTACTGAAGAGCTCAGTGAATTTCAACGTGGCACCGTCATAGGATACCACCTTTCCAATAAGGCAGTTTGTAAAATTCCTGCCCCACTAGAGCTGCCCCGGTCAACTGTAAGTGCTGTTATTGTGTAGTGGAAGCGTCTAGGAGCAACAGCGGTTTAACCGCGAAGTGGTGGGCCACACAAGCTCACAGAACGGGACCGCCGAGTGCTGAAGTGCGTAGCGTGTAAACATCGTCTGTCCTCAGTTACAACACTCACTACCAAGTTCCAAACTGCCTCTGGAAGCAACGTCAGCACAAGAACTGTTCGTCGGGAGCTTGATGAAATGGGTTTCTATGGCCAAGCAGCAGCACACAAGCCTAAGATCACCATGCGCCATGCCAAGCATCAGCTGGAATGGTGTAAAGCTCGCCGCCATTGGACTCTGGAGAAGTGGAAACGCATTCTCTGGAATGATGAATCACGCTTCATTATCTGGCAGTCTGACGGATGAATCTGGGTTTGGCGGCTGCCAGGAGAACGCTACTTGCCAGAATGCATAGTGCCAACTGTAAAGTTTGGTGGAGGAGGAATAATGGTCTGGGGCTGTTTTTCATGGTTCGGGCTAGGCCCCTTAGTTCCAGTGAAGGGAAATCGTAATGCTACAGCATACTATGACATTCTAGATGATTCTGTGCTTCCAACTTTGTGGCAACAGTTTGGGGAAGGCCCTTCCCTGTTTTAGCATCACAATGCCCCCGTGCACAAAGCGAGGTCCATACAGAAATGGTTTGTCAAGATTGGTGTGGAAGAACTTGACTGGCCTGCACAGAGCCCTGACCTCAACCCCATTGAACACCTTTTGGATGAATTGGAACGCCGATTGCGAGCCAGACCTAATAGCCCAACATCAGTGCCCGACCTCACTAATGCTTTTGTGTCTAAATGGAAATAAGTCCCCACAGCAATGTTACAACATCTAGTGGAAAGCCTTCCCAGAAGAGTGGAGACAGTTATAGCATCAAAGACGGGATCAACTCCATATTAATGGCCATGATTTTGGAATGAGATGTTTGTCAAGTAGGTGTCCACATACTTTTGGTAAGGTAGTGTATGTAGTGGTAGAGTAGTGGTGTAATAATGTGTTGTATGGTGTACTGTTTTATTTTAAATGGTGAAGTAATTGCCTTCATCTTGTTTAGACCCCAGGAAGAGGGGTGGTTGGCAGGAACTAGGCTGCTGCTGCCTTGGCAGGAACTACTGGGGATCCTTAATAAATACATATAAAACCACTCTGCAGTATTGTAACTACGGAATTAAATAGAACATTATATTGCATCTCTGCTATCATAACAGACACATTCCCACTGACAGCGAAGTGATGGATAACCACGTCACTGGTAACCACGTCTGGATGTTATAGATCTATAATCACACTGACAGCTGACAGCAGAGTGATGGATGAGGATGTGTCAGAACTATATAGGATCTGGATATTATATATCTATGATACATCACCCATATGGCTGTCTGTATATGAATATGTCATCATAAGTCATGTCTACTTCTCTCCTTCCTCCTCCTACCCTCCCCCCCTCCATCTCTCTCCTCCCCCTCCATCTCTCCCCCCTCTCTCTCTCGCCCTCTCTGTCTGTCTCTCCCTCTTTCTCTCTCTCTCCCTCTGTCTCTCTCTCTCTCAGTTTCTTGGAGATCCTGGCGGAGAGTGATGGGGTGATGGTTGCCAGGGGCGACCTGGGCATAGAGATCCCTGCAGAGAAAGTCTTCATCGCTCAGAAGATGATGATCGGACGTTGCAACTCCGCTGGCAAGCCTGTTATCTGTGCTACACAGGTCAGAGGACACACACACACACCTACTCACACACTCCTGGAGCCATGTTGAGTGTGTTGTATGGTACAGCTCTTGACTCAGAGTGACAGCATTATAGCAGGTTTTCTATAAAAGGTCAAAATACACACATACACATGCAGACACACACACACACACACACACATAAATACTTAAGGGCATGAAGAGCAGGGCGGGGCCAAACAACATACACACACAGTTGGGATGTTTTACATAGGATATTAGCAACAGGACACAAAATATAATGATGATAACATAGATACTGTCTCTCACAGACACACACAAATAGACCCGACACAAACACTCCTCGGTCTCGTGTTCTCTCTGTCTCCTTCATATTGACTCATATGGCTAGACTCTGTGTGGAGTCTCACGAATATCAATAACCATCCGTCCCCATCACTCTACCCATTCTATTCTCAGTGTCTTCTCTCATGTTGCCCAACCACATCCCTTGTGTGCTGATGTGTGTGACGTTGGTGTGTGTGTGTGTGTGTGTGTGTGGTAGATGTTGGAGAGCATGGTAGCCCACCCCAGGCCTACGCGTGCGGAGGGCAGTGACGTAGCTAACGCAGTGTTGGATGGAGCCGACTGTGTGATGCTCTCTGGGGAGACGGCTAAAGGACTGTTTCCTGTCGAGTCTGTGACCATGATGCACTCGGTCAGTGTGTGGAGAGTAGAAAGTCCATTCTATTAAATAGTCATTTGGTGGGTGCTTATATTTGTCCTATTTCACACGTGTACAAGTGTGTATTATAGATGTGTAAATTGGAAATGTGTTTTTCGATATATCCCAACTCCCACTGAGACACCCACAGAGAGTGAGGTCACGGCCAGCCATTATCAACGGTGACCCTGGAGCAATTAGGGTGGTTAAGTGCCCGGCTCAAGGGCACGTCGACATATTTTTCACTTTGTCGGCTTGGGTATTCAAACTAGCGACCTTTTGGTTACTGGCCCAACGCTGGAGAGTTGCGCTGTAGGACACTTTCAAGGAATCAAAATGTCTGACAAATTTAGATTTTGCGGTGACCTATCCCTTTAACCATTTCCCTTCCTCTCTGTCACACCACACCACACACACCTACAGATCTGCAGGGAGGCGGAGGCGGCCATCTTCCAACAGCAGTTGTTTGAAGAGCTTCGTCGTCTGACCCCTCTGTCCAATGACCCTACTGAGGTCACTGCTATAGGGGCTGTAGAATCCTCCTTCAAATGCTGTGCTGGAGCTGTCATAGTACTCACTACTACTGGCAGGTATGCTGTTATACACACACACATACACACACATACTGTACATGCAAACACACACATGCTCACTGACTCCAACCCTCTCCCTTTCTGCTCGTTCTATCCCTCTCTCTCTCCCAGGTCAGCCCAGCTCCTGTCCCGGTATCGCCCACGCTGTCCCATCGTCGCGGTAACAAGAAGTCCTCAGGTGAGATAGAATACTGGCCCACTCTACGAGTCCCAACTCCTAAGGATAGGTTTAGGATTGTTGTTTGATATGTGGTTGCAGCCTGTAGAGTGGGGCTGTTACCTGCCTCCCTCAGGGTAAAGGTAAAGGCTGTTACCCGCCTCCCTCAGGGTAAAGGTAAAGGCTGTTACCCGCCTCCCTCAGGGTAAAGGTAAAGGCTGTTACCCGCCTCCCTCAGGGTAAAGGTAAAGGCTGTTACCTGCCTCCCTCAGGGTAAAGGTAAAGGCTGTTACCTGCCTCCCTCAGGGTAAAGGTAAAGGCTGTTACCTGCCTCCCTCAGGGTAAAGGTAAAGGCTGTTACCTGCCTCCCTCAGGGTAAAGGTAAAGGCTGTTACCTGCCTCCCTCAGAGTAAAGGTAAAGGCTGTTACCTGCCTCCCTCAGGGTAAAGGTAAAGGCTGTTACCTGCCTCCCTCAGGGTAAAGGTAAAGGCTGTTACCTGCCTCCCTCAGGGTAAAGGTAAAGGCTGTTACCTGCCTCCCTCAGAGTAAAGGTAAAGGCTGTTACCTGCCTCCCTCAGAGTAAAGGTAAAGGCTGTTACCTGCATCCCTCAGGGTAAAGGTAAAGGCTGTTACCTGCCTCCCTCAGGGTAAAGGTAAAGGCTGTTACCTGCCTCCCTCAGGGTAAAGGTAAAGGCTGTTACCTGCATCCCTCAGGGTAAAGGTAAAGGCTGTTACCTGCCTCCCTCAGGGTAAAGGTAAAGGCTGTTACCTGCATCCCTCAGGGTAAAGGTAAAGGCTGTTACCTGCCTCCCTCAGGGTAAAGGTAAAGGCTGTTACCTGCCTCCCTCAGGGTAAAGGTAAAGGCTGTTACCTGCATCCCTCAGGGTAAAGGTAAAGGCTGTTACCTGCCTCCCTCAGGGTAAAGGTAAAGGCTGTTACCTGCATCCCTCAGGGTAAAGGTAAAGGCTGTTACCTGCCTCCCTCAGGGTAAAGGTAAAGGCTGTTACCTGCCTCCCTCAGGGTAAAGGTAAAGGCTGTTACCTGCCTCCCTAAGGGTAAAGGTAAAGGCTGTTAGTTTGGGTGGACTGATGCGGTGTGTGTTCTGTCTCCAGGTGGCCCGTCAGGCCCAGCTGCTGAGGGGTGTGTTCCCAGTGCTGTTCCACCCCCTTCCTGCCCCCGTTTGGGCCGACGATGTAGACAACAGAGTCAACTTCGGCATGAACATAGGTCTGTGTGTGTTGAAGGGGTGTGTGTGTGTGAGAGAGAGAGAAAGAAAAGGAATGGGAAAGATGGGGAGAAAGAGAGAACATTGTCATATGGATGTTATTCACGTCTCTTTTCACTATCTCACTGTGTCTGACTCCCCCTTCCACCCTCCCTCACTGTCTGCCTCCCTCTTCCACCCTCCCTCACTGTCTGACTCCCCCTTCCACCCTCCCTCACTGTCTGCCTCCCTCTTCCACCCTCCCTCACTGTCTGACTCCCCCTTCCACCCTCCCTCACTGTCTGCCTCCCTCTTCCACCATCTCTCACTGTGTCTGACTCCCCCTTCCACCCTCCCTCACTGTCTGCCTCCCTCTTCCACCGTCTCTCACTGTGTCTGACTCCCCCTTCCACCCTCCCTCACTGTCTGCCTCCCTCTTCCACCGTCTCTCACTGTGTCTGCCTCCCCTTCCACCCTCCCTCACTGTCTGCCTCCCTCTTCCACCGTCTCTCACTGTGTCTGCCTCCCCCTTCCACCCTCCCTCACTGTCTGCCTCCCTCTTCCACCGTCTCTCACTGTGTCTGACTCCCCCTTCCACCCTCCCTCACTGTCTGCCTCCCTCTTCCACCGTCTCTCACTGTGTCTGACTCCCCCTTCCACCGTCTCTCACTGTGTCTGCCTCCCCCTTCTACCCTCCCTCACTGTCTGCCTCCCTCTTCCACCGTCTCTCACTGTGTCTGCCTCCCCCTTCCACCCTCCCTCACTGTGTCTGCCTCCCCCTTCCACCCTCCCTCACTGTCTGCCTCCCCCTTCCACCCTCCCTCACTGTCTGCCTCCCTCTTCCACCGTCTCTCACTGTGTCTGACTCCCCCTTCCACCCTCCCTCACTGTCTGCCTCCCTCTTCCACCCTCCCTCACTGTGTCTGCCTCCCTCTTCCACCCTCCCTCACTGTCTGCCTCCCTCTTCCACCCTCCCTCACTGTGTCTGCCTCCCTCTTCCACCGTCTCTCACTGTGTCTGCCTCCCCCTTCCACCCTCCCTCACTGTCTGCCTCCCCCTTCCTCCCTCCCTCCCTCACTGTCTGCCTCCCCCTTCCACCCTCCCTCACTGTCTGCCTCCCTCTTCCACCGTCTCTCACTGTGTCTGCCTCCCCCTTCCACCCTCCCTCACTGTCTGCCTCCCCCTTTCCACCCACCCTCACTGTCTGCCTCCCCCTTCCTCACTCCCTCACTGTCTGCCTCCCCCTTCCACCCTCCCTCACTGTGTCTGCCTCCCTCTTCCACCTTCCCTCACTGTGTCTGTCTCCCCCTCCCACCTCCCTCACTGTGTCTGCCTCCCCCTTCTACCCTCCCTCACTGTGTCTGCCTCTCCCTCCACCTCCCTCACTGTGTCTGCCTCCCCCTTCCACCCTCCCTCACTGTGTCTGCCTCCCCCTTCCACCCTCCCTCACTGTGTCTGCCTCCCCCTTCCACCCACCCTCACTGTGTCTGCCTCCCTCTTCCACCCACCCTCACTGTGTCTGCCTCCCTCTTCCACCCTCCCTCACTGTGTCTGCCTCCCTCTTCCACCCACCCTCACTGTGTCTGCCTCCCCCTTCCACCCTCCCTCACTGTGTCTGCCTCCCCCTTCCACCCCCCCTCACTGCATCTGCCTCCCTCTTTCACCCTCCCTTACTGTGTCTGCTTCCCTCTTCCACCCTCCCTCACTGTGTCTGCCTCCCCCATCCACCCTCCCTCACTGTGTCTGCCTCCCCCTTCCACCCTCCCTCACTGTGTCTGCCTCCCCCTTCCACCCTCCCTCACTGTGTCTGCCTCCCTCTTCCACCCTCCCTCACTGTGTCTGCCTCCCCCTTCCACCCTCCCTCACTGTGTCTGCCTCCCCCTTCCACCCTCCCTCACTGTGTCTGCCTCCCTCTTCCACCCTCCCTCACTGTGTCTGCCTCCCCCATCCACCCTCCCTCACTGTGTCTGCCTCCCCCTTCCACCCTCCCTCACTGTGTCTGCCTCCCCCTTCCACCCTCCCTCACTGTGTCTGCCTCCCCCACCCACCCTCCCTCACTGTGTCTGCCTCCCCCTTCCACCCTCCCTCACTGTGTCTGCCTCCCCCTTCCACCCTCCCTCACTGTGTCTGCCTCCCCCTTCCACCCTCCCTCACTGTGTCTGCCTCCCCCATCCACCCTCCCTCACTGTGTGTAGGAAAGGCCAGGGGCTTCTTCAAGACAGGTGACATGGTGATCGTGGTGACCGGCTGGATCCCTGGTTCTGGTCACACTAACATCATGAGGGCAGTCCACGTGCCCTAAACACTCTGCTCCTATTGGACACTACCACTGACTGACAGGCAGGCCCACCAATCCTAAGTGGCACATAGCCTAACAGACACACTAACTGGAATGCTAACTACATAGATAGCATAGAACTAGAATTAATACATTTCCCTTATGTGGAGATGAAGTACATAAACAAAACAACAGTTTAGAGATTACAATGAAAAGTCAATATTGATTTTAATCTTGTCTTAATGTTTTTGTGTGTTTATTAATTTCTGTCTTGGAAGCACTGCCTCTCTCCAAATAAAGCTTGGAGCATAACCTCATCATAACATGGTGTGACGACTGCCTTTCTCTCTCTGTCATTATGGAGGTCAGGCAGTGAATTATCCGGCAATTAACATGCAGTCTAACGAGCTACTATCTGCTAGTCCTCATTGCTAGGTTAGTTATATCCGGTTATGATGATGACATGAATAACCAATCAATTATGGAGATAAATATCAGACATCACTACATCTCCCTTTTCTGAGAGAAATCCAAACTATACATCCTCTCTACATAATACAAATATTCACCCTGTGGACCGCTTCAATACAAACTATTTGTATTTCAATAACATATATTTTTAGTAACATAGAAACATACGTTTTCTGTTTCTTTAACATCGACAATACACATAACTGTGTCATCTAGGACGTGGGGGTGGACAGCCATTTGTCCACAGCAACATAAGGAGCATTCTGCCCTGAAACAGTTGCTGTTCCTATACCTCTTGCTTTTTTCTCAAGTGTCTCTGAACCTCAGTGGTAGTTTTACCTCCCCACCTCTGGAGGTCATTCTCACCAGTTGTGGTGAGGCTGGCTGAGGTGGTGGACTGAGTGAGGGGATGGGAGTTAGATGGCTCACTGGTAGACTGGGTGACTCTTTTGTTGTTCTCTCTGGAGTAGGTGACTCTTTTGTTGTTCTCTCTGGAGTAGGTGACCCTTTTGTTGTTCTCTCTGGAGTAGGTGACCCTTTTGTTGTTCTCTCTGGAGTAGGTGACTCTTTTGTTGTTCTCTCTGGAGTAGGTGACTCTTTTGTTGTTCTCTCTGGTGTAGGTGACTCTTTTGTTGTTCTCTCTGGAGTAGATGACTCTTTTGTTGTTCTCTCTGGAGTAGGTGACTCTTTTGTTGTTCTCTCTGGTGTAGGTGACTCTTTTGTTGTTCTCTCTGGAGTAGGTGACCCTTTTGTTGTTCTCTCTGGTGTAGGTGACTCTTTTGTTGTTCTCTCTGGAGTAGGTGACCCTTTTGTTGTTCTCTCTGGAGTAGGTGACCCTTTTGTTGTTCTCTCTGGAGTAGGTGACTCTTTTGTTGTTCTCTCTGGAGTAGGTGACTCTTTTGTTGTTCTCTCTGGAGTAGGTGACTCTTTGGTTGTTCTCTCTGGAGTAGGTGACTCTTTGGTTGTTCTCTCTGGAGTAGGTGACTCTTTGGTTGTTCTCTCTGGAGTAGGTGACTCTTTGTTGTTCTCTCTGGAGTAGGTGACTCTGCGAAAGCCTGAAGGTGTCTCCTGTTTCTCTGGGCGATGGTGCCGTGTTCAGTTTCCACAACGTAGGATCTCGGCTCTGGAGATTTGCTGATGACAACTGCTGGTGTTTTCCATCCTTTCCATCCTTTCTCTCCATCCAGCTTGACTCTCCAGGGTGTAATTCCAGTAGGGGGCGCACTGTATGCCTCCTGTTACAGAAGAACTGGTAAGCTTGTTTGGCTTTCTGGTCCTTCTGTTTAACAGTGTTATGGCTGAAGCGTTTTGTTTGGAGTTTCCCATCCAGCACGGGGACCGTCGTCCGAATCTGACGTTCTGTTATGAGTTGTGCTGGGCTTGCTCCTGTTGCGCTGATGGCTGTGGCTCGGTAGCACATCAGAGCCATGTGTAGGTCTGGTTGTTTAACAATTAGATTAGCTGTCTGTACAGCTCTCTCCGCAGCTCCATTTGTCTGAACTCCTTGAACTCAGTGCAGACAAACTGAGTAGCGCTGTCGCTAAAGTGCTCCGTAGGTATCCCCCATCTTACAAACATACATTTGAGGCGGGTGATGACCTGCTGACTAGTGGTAGTGGGCAGGTGAGCTATTTCTACGTCCCTAGAATAGTAGTCACCACTATGTGGTATTTCTATGTCCCTAGAATAGTAGTCACCACTATGTGGTATTTCTATGTCCCTAGAATAGTAGTCACCACTATGTGGTATTTCTATGTCCCTAGAATAGTAGTCCTACGTCCCTAGAATAGTAGTCACCACTATGTGGTATTTCTATGTCCCTAGAATAGTAGTCACCACTATGTGGTGTTTCTATGTCCCTAGAATAGTAGTCACCACTATGTGGTATTTCTATGTCCCTAGAATAGTAGTCACCACTATGTGGTATTTCTATGTTCCTAGAATGGTAGTCACCACTATGTGGTGTTTCTATGTCCCTAGAATAGTAGTCACCACTATGTGGTATTTCTATGTCCCTAGAATAGTAGTCACTACTATGTGGTATTTCTATGTTCCTGGAATAGTTGTCCACCACTATGTGGTATTTCTATGTCCCTAGAATAGTAGTCCACCACTATGTGGTATTTCTATGTCCCTAGAATAGTAGTCCTACGTCCCTAGAATAGTAGTCACCACTATGTGGTATTTCTATGTCCCTAGAATAGTAGTCACCACTATGTGGTATTTCTATGTCCCTAGAATAGTAGTCACCACTATGTGGTATTTCTATGTCCCTAGAATAGTAGTCACCACTATGTGGTATTTCTATGTCCCTAGAATAGTGGTCACCACTATGTGGTATTTCTATGTCCCTAGAATAGTAGTCCAGCACTATGTGGTATTTCTACGTCCCTAGAATAGTAGTCACCACTATGTGGTATTTCTATGTCCCTAGAATAGTAGTCACCACTATGTGGTATTTCTATGTCCCTAGAATAGTAGTCACCACTATGTGGTATTTCTATGTCCCTAGAATAGTAGTCACCACTATGTGGTGTTTCTATGTCCCTAGAATAGTAGTCACCACTATGTGGTATTTCTATGTCCCTAGAATAGTAGTCACCACCATGTGGTATTTCTATGTCCCTAGAATAGTAGTCACCACTATGTGGTATTTCTATGTCCCTAGAATAGTAGTCACCACTATGTGGTATTTCTATGTCCCTAGAATAGTAGTCACCACTATGTGGTATTTCTATGTCCCTAGAATAGTAGTCCTACGTCCCTAGAATAGTAGTCACCACTATGTGGTATTTCTATGTCCCTAGAATAGTAGTCACCACTATGTGGTATTTCTATGTCCCTAGAATAGTAGTCACCACTATGTGGTGTTTCTATGTCCCTAGAATAGTAGTCACCACTATGTGGTATTTCTATGTCCCTAGAATAGTAGTCACCACTATGTGGTATTTCTATGTCCCTAGAATAGTAGTCACCACTATGTGGTGTTTCTATGTCCCTAGAATAGTAGTCACCACTATGTGGTATTTCTATGTCCCTAGAATAGTAGTCACCACTATGTGGTGTTTCTATGTCCCTAGAATAGTAGTCACTACTATGTGGTATTTCTATGTTCCTGGAATAGTTGTCCACCACTATGTGGTATTTCTATGTCCCTAGAATAGTAGTCCACCACTATGTGGTATTTCTATGTCCCTAGAATAGTAGTCCTACGTCCCTAGAATAGTAGTCACCACTATGTGGTATTTCTATGTCCCTAGAATAGTAGTCACCACTATGTGGTATTTCTATGTCCCTAGAATAGTAGTCACCACTATGTGGTATTTCTATGTCCCTAGAATAGTAGTCACCACTATGTGGTGTTTCTATGTCCCTAGAATAGTAGTCACCACTATGTGGTATTTCTATGTCCCTAGAATAGTAGTCACCACTATGTGGTATTTCTATGTCCCTAGAATAGTAGTCACCACTATGTGGTGTTTCTATGTCCCTAGAATAGTAGTCACCACTATGTGGTATTTCTATGTCCCTAGAATAGTAGTCACTACTATGTGGTATTTCTATGTTCCTGGAATAGTTGTCCACCACTATGTGGTATTTCTATGTCCCTAGAATAGTAGTCCACCACTATGTGGTATTTCTATGTCCCTAGAATAGTAGTCCTACGTCCCTAGAATAGTAGTCACCACTATGTGGTATTTCTATGTCCCTAGAATAGTAGTCACCACTATGTGGTATTTCTATGTCCCTGGAATAGTAGTCACCACTATGTGGTATTTCTATGTCCCTAGAATAGTAGTCACCACTATGTGGTATTTCTATGTCCCTAGAATAGTAGTCACCACTATGTGGTATTTCTATGTCCCTAGAATAGTAGTCACCACTATGTGGTGTTTCTATGTCCCTAGAATAGTAGTCACCACTATGTGGTATTTCTATGTCCCTAGAATAGTAGTCACCACTATGTGGTGTTTCTATGTCCCTAGAATAGTAGTCACTACTATGTGGTATTTCTATTTTCCTGGAATAGTTGTCCACCACTATGTGGTATTTCTATGTCCCTAGAATAGTAGTCCACCACTATGTGGTATTTCTATGTCCCTAGAATAGTAGTCCTACGTCCCTAGAATAGTAGTCACCACTATGTGGTATTTCTATGTCCCTAGAATAGTAGTCACCACTATGTGGTATTTCTATGTCCCTAGAATAGTAGTCACCACTATGTGGTATTTCTATGTCCCTAGAATAGTAGTCACCACTATGTGGTGTTTCTATGTCCCTAGAATAGTAGTCACCACTATGTGGTATTTCTATGTCCCTAGAATAGTAGTCACCACTATGTGGTATTTCTATGTCCCTAGAATAGTAGTCACCACTATGTGGTATTTCTATGTCCCTAGAATAGTAGTCACCACTATGTGGTATTTCTATGTCCCTAGAATAGTAGTCACTACTATGTGGTATTTCTATGTTCCTGGAATAGTTGTCCACCACTATGTGGTATTTCTATGTCCCTAGAATAGTAGTCCACCACTATGTGGTATTTCTATGTCCCTAGAATAGTAGTCCTACGTCCCTAGAATAGTAGTCACCACTATGTGGTATTTCTATGTCCCTAGAATAGTAGTCACCACTATGTGGTATTTCTATGTCCCTAGAATAGTAGTCACCACTATGTGGTATTTCTATGTCCCTAGAATAGTAGTCACCACTATGTGGTATTTCTATGTCCCTAGAATAGTGGTCACCACTATGTGGTATTTCTATGTCCCTAGAATAGTAGTCCAGCACTATGTGGTATTTCTACGTCCCTAGAATAGTAGTCACCACTATGTGGTATTTCTACGTCCCTAGAATAGTAGTCACCACTATGTGGTATTTCTATGTCCCTAGAATAGTAGTCACCACTATGTGGTGTTTCTATGTCCCTAGAATAGTAGTCACCACTATGTGGTATTTCTATGTCCCTAGAATAGTAGTCACCACCATGTGGTATTTCTATGTCCCTAGAATAGTAGTCACCACTATGTGGTGTTTCTATGTCCCTAGAATAGTAGTCACCACTATGTGGTATTTCTATGTCCCTAGAATAGTGGTCACCACTATGTGGTATTTCTATGTCCCTAAAATAGTAGTCACTACTATGTGGTATTTCTATGTTCCTGGAATAGTTGTCCACCACTATGTGGTATTTATATGTCCCTAGAAGAGTAGTCACCACTATGTGATATTTATATGTCCCTAGAATAGTAGTCACCACTATGTGGTATTTCTATGTCCCTAGAATAGTAGTCACCACTATGTGGTATTTCTATGTCCCTAGAATAGTAGTCCTACGTCCCTAGAATAGTAGTCACCACTATGTGGTATTTCTATGTCCCTAGAATAGTAGTCACCACTATGTGGTATTTCTATGTCCCTAGAATAGTAGTCACCACTATGTGGTGTTTCTATGTCCCTAGAATAGTAGTCACCACTATGTGGTATTTCTATGTCCCTAGAATAGTAGTCACCACTATGTGGTATTTCTATGTCCCTAGAATAGTAGTCACCACTATGTGGTGTTTCTATGTCCCTAGAATAGTAGTCACCACTATGTGGTATTTCTATGTCCCTAGAATAGTAGTCACTACTATGTGGTATTTCTATGTTCCTGGAATAGTTGTCCACCACTATGTGGTATTTCTATGTCCCTAGAATAGTAGTCCACCACTATGTGGTATTTCTATGTCCCTAGAATAGTAGTCCTACGTCCCTAGAATAGTAGTCACCACTATGTGGTATTTCTATGTCCCTAGAATAGTAGTCACCACTATGTGGTGTTTCTATGTCCCTAGAATAGTAGTCACCACTATGTGGTATTTCTATGTCCCTAGAATAGTAGTCACCACCATGTGGTATTTCTATGTCCCTAGAATAGTAGTCACCACTATGTGGTGTTTCTATGTCCCTAGAATAGTAGTCACCACTATGTGGTATTTCTATGTCCCTAGAATAGTAGTCACCACTATGTGGTATTTCTATGTCCCTAAAATAGTAGTCACTACTATGTGGTATTTCTATGTTCCTGGAATAGTTGTCCACCACTATGTGGTATTTATATGTCCCTAGAAGAGTAGTCACCACTATGTGATATTTATATGTCCCTAGAATAGTAGTCACCACTATGTGGTATTTCTATGTCCCTAGAATAGTAGTCACCACTATGTGGTATTTCTATGTCCCTAGAATAGTAGTCCTACTTCCCTAGAATAGTAGTCACCACTATGTGGTATTTCTATGTCCCTAGAATAGTAGTCACCACTATGTGGTATTTCTATGTCCCTAGAATAGTAGTCACCACTATGTGGTGTTTCTATGTCCCTAGAATAGTAGTCACCACTATGTGGTATTTCTATGTCCCTAGAATAGTAGTCACCACTATGTGGTATTTCTATGTCCCTAGAATAGTAGTCACCACTATGTGGTGTTTCTATGTCCCTAGAATAGTAGTCACCACTATGTGGTATTTCTATGTCCCTAGAATAGTAGTCACCACTATGTGGTATTTCTATGTCCCTAGAATAGTAGTCACCACTATGTGGTGTTTCTATGTCCCTAGAATAGTAGTCACCACTATGTGGTATTTCTATGTCCCTAGAATAGTAGTCACCACTATGTGGTATTTCTATGTTCCTAGAATAGTAGTCACCACTATGTGGTGTTTCTATGTCCCTAGAATAGTAGTCACCACTATGTGGTATTTCTATGTCCCTAGAATAGTAGTCACTACTATGTGGTATTTCTATGTTCCTGGAATAGTTGTCCACCACTATGTGGTATTTCTATGTCCCTAGAATAGTAGTCCACCACTATGTGGTATTTCTATGTCCCTAGAATAGTAGTCCTACGTCCCTAGAATAGTAGTCACCACTATGTGGTATTTCTATGTCCCTAGAATAGTAGTCACCACTATGTGGTATTTCTATGTCCCTAGAATAGTAGTCACCACTATGTGGTATTTCTATGTCCCTAGAATAGTAGTCACCACTATGTGGTATTTCTATGTCCCTAGAATAGTGGTCACCACTATGTGGTATTTCTATGTCCCTAGAATAGTAGTCCAGCACTATGTGGTATTTCTACGTCCCTAGAATAGTAGTCACCACTATGTGGTATTTCTATGTCCCTAGAATAGTAGTCGCCACTATGTGGTATTTCTATGTCCCTAGAATAGTAGTCACCACTATGTGGTATTTCTATGTCCCTAGAATAGTAGTCACCACTATGTGGTGTTTCTATGTCCCTAGAATAGTAGTCACCACTATGTGGTATTTCTATGTCCCTAGAATAGTAGTCACCACCATGTGGTATTTCTATGTCCCTAGAATAGTAGTCACCACTATGTGGTATTTCTATGTCCCTAGAATAGTAGTCACCACTATGTGGTATTTCTATGTCCCTAGAATAGTAGTCACCACTATGTGGTATTTCTATGTCCCTAGAATAGTAGTCCTACGTCCCTAGAATAGTAGTCACCACTATGTGGTATTTCTATGTCCCTAGAATAGTAGTCACCACTATGTGGTATTTCTATGTCCCTAGAATAGTAGTCACCACTATGTGGTGTTTCTATGTCCCTAGAATAGTAGTCACCACTATGTGGTATTTCTATGTCCCTAGAATAGTAGTCACCACTATGTGGTATTTCTATGTCCCTAGAATAGTAGTCACCACTATGTGGTGTTTCTATGTCCCTAGAATAGTAGTCACCACTATGTGGTATTTCTATGTCCCTAGAATAGTAGTCACCACTATGTGGTGTTTCTATGTCCCTAGAATAGTAGTCACTACTATGTGGTATTTCTATTTTCCTGGAATAGTTGTCCACCACTATGTGGTATTTCTATGTCCCTAGAATAGTAGTCCACCACTATGTGGTATTTCTATGTCCCTAGAATAGTAGTCCTACGTCCCTAGAATAGTAGTCACCACTATGTGGTATTTCTATGTCCCTAGAATAGTAGTCACCACTATGTGGTATTTCTATGTCCCTAGAATAGTAGTCACCACTATGTGGTATTTCTATGTCCCTAGAATAGTAGTCACCACTATGTGGTGTTTCTATGTCCCTAGAATAGTAGTCACCACTATGTGGTATTTCTATGTCCCTAGAATAGTAGTCACCACTATGTGGTATTTCTATGTCCCTAGAATAGTAGTCACCACTATGTGGTGTTTCTATGTCCCTAGAATAGTAGTCACCACTATGTGGTATTTCTATGTCCCTAGAATAGTAGTCACTACTATGTGGTATTTCTATGTTCCTGGAATAGTTGTCCACCACTATGTGGTATTTCTATGTCCCTAGAATAGTAGTCCACCACTATGTGGTATTTCTATGTCCCTAGAATAGTTGTCCTACGTCCCTAGAATAGTAGTCACCACTATGTGGTATTTCTATGTCCCTAGAATAGTAGTCACCACTATGTGGTATTTCTATGTCCCTAGAATAGTAGTCACCACTATGTGGTATTTCTATGTCCCTAGAATAGTAGTCACCACTATGTGGTATTTCTATGTCCCTAGAATAGTGGTCACCACTATGTGGTATTTCTATGTCCCTAGAATAGTAGTCCAGCACTATGTGGTATTTCTACGTCCCTAGAATAGTAGTCACCACTATGTGGTATTTCTACGTCCCTAGAATAGTAGTCACCACTATGTGGTATTTCTATGTCCCTAGAATAGTAGTCACCACTATGTGGTGTTTCTATGTCCCTAGAATAGTAGTCACCACTATGTGGTATTTCTATGTCCCTAGAATAGTAGTCACTACTATGTGGTATTTCTATGTTCCTGGAATAGTTGTCCACCACTATGTGGTATTTCTATGTCCCTAGAATAGTAGTCCACCACTATGTGGTATTTCTATGTCCCTAGAATAGTAGTCCTACGTCCCTAGAATAGTAGTCACCACTATGTGGTATTTCTATGTCCCTAGAATAGTAGTCACCACTATGTGGTATTTCTATGTCCCTGGAATAGTAGTCACCACTATGTGGTATTTCTATGTCCCTAGAATAGTAGTCACCACTATGTGGTATTTCTATGTCCCTAGAATAGTAGTCACCACTATGTGGTATTTCTATGTCCCTAGAATAGTAGTCACCACTATGTGGTGTTTCTATGTCCCTAGAATAGTAGTCACCACTATGTGGTATTTCTATGTCCCTAGAATAGTAGTCACCACTATGTGGTGTTTCTATGTCCCTAGAATAGTAGTCACTACTATGTGGTATTTCTATGTTCCTGGAATAGTTGTCCACCACTATGTGGTATTTCTATGTCCCTAGAATAGTAGTCCACCACTATGTGGTATTTCTATGTCCCTAGAATAGTAGTCCTACGTCCCTAGAATAGTAGTCACCACTATGTGGTATTTCTATGTCCCTAGAATAGTAGTCACCACTATGTGGTATTTCTATGTCCCTAGAATAGTAGTCACCACTATGTGGTATTTCTATGTCCCTAGAATAGTAGTCACCACTATGTGGTGTTTCTATGTCCCTAGAATAGTAGTCACCACTATGTGGTATTTCTATGTCCCTAGAATAGTAGTCACCACTATGTGGTATTTCTATGTCCCTAGAATAGTAGTCACCACTATGTGGTGTTTCTATGTCCCTAGAATAGTAGTCACCACTATGTGGTATTTCTATGTCCCTAGAATAGTAGTCACTACTATGTGGTATTTCTATGTTCCTGGAATAGTTGTCCACCACTATGTGGTATTTCTATGTCCCTAGAATAGTAGTCCACCACTATGTGGTATTTCTATGTCCCTAGAATAGTAGTCCTACGTCCCTAGAATAGTAGTCACCACTATGTGGTATTTCTATGTCCCTAGAATAGTAGTCACCACTATGTGGTATTTCTATGTCCCTAGAATAGTAGTCACCACTATGTGGTATTTCTATGTCCCTAGAATAGTAGTCACCACTATGTGGTATTTCTATGTCCCTAGAATAGTGGTCACCACTATGTGGTATTTCTATGTCCCTAGAATAGTAGTCCAGCACTATGTGGTATTTCTACGTCCCTAGAATAGTAGTCACCACTATGTGGTATTTCTACGTCCCTAGAATAGTAGTCACCACTATGTGGTATTTCTATGTCCCTAGAATAGTAGTCACCACTATGTGGTGTTTCTATGTCCCTAGAATAGTAGTCACCACTATGTGGTATTTCTATGTCCCTAGAATAGTAGTCACCACCATGTGGTATTTCTATGTCCCTAGAATAGTAGTCACCACTATGTGGTGTTTCTATGTCCCTAGAATAGTAGTCACCACTATGTGGTATTTCTATGTCCCTAGAATAGTAGTCACCACTATGTGGTATTTCTATGTCCCTAAAATAGTAGTCACTACTATGTGGTATTTCTATGTTCCTGGAATAGTTGTCCACCACTATGTGGTATTTATATGTCCCTAGAAGAGTAGTCACCACTATGTGATATTTATATGTCCCTAGAATAGTAGTCACCACTATGTGGTATTTCTATGTCCCTAGAATAGTAGTCACCACTATGTGGTATTTCTATGTCCCTAGAATAGTAGTCCTACGTCCCTAGAATAGTAGTCACCACTATGTGGTATTTCTATGTCCCTAGAATAGTAGTCACCACTATGTGGTATTTCTATGTCCCTAGAATAGTAGTCACCACTATGTGGTGTTTCTATGTCCCTAGAATAGTAGTCACCACTATGTGGTATTTCTATGTCCCTAGAATAGTAGTCACCACTATGTGGTATTTCTATGTCCCTAGAATAGTAGTCACCACTATGTGGTGTTTCTATGTCCCTAGAATAGTAGTCACCACTATGTGGTATTTCTATGTCCCTAGAATAGTAGTCACTACTATGTGGTATTTCTATGTTCCTGGAATAGTTGTCCACCACTATGTGGTATTTCTATGTCCCTAGAATAGTAGTCCACCACTATGTGGTATTTCTATGTCCCTAGAATAGTAGTCCTACGTCCCTAGAATAGTAGTCACCACTATGTGGTATTTCTATGTCCCTAGAATAGTAGTCACCACTATGTGGTGTTTCTATGTCCCTAGAATAGTAGTCACCACTATGTGGTATTTCTATGTCCCTAGAATAGTAGTCACCACCATGTGGTATTTCTATGTCCCTAGAATAGTAGTCACCACTATGTGGTGTTTCTATGTCCCTAGAATAGTAGTCACCACTATGTGGTATTTCTATGTCCCTAGAATAGTAGTCACCACTATGTGGTATTTCTATGTCCCTAAAATAGTAGTCACTACTATGTGGTATTTCTATGTTCCTGGAATAGTTGTCCACCACTATGTGGTATTTATATGTCCCTAGAAGAGTAGTCACCACTATGTGATATTTATATGTCCCTAGAATAGTAGTCACCACTATGTGGTATTTCTATGTCCCTAGAATAGTAGTCACCACTATGTGGTATTTCTATGTCCCTAGAATAGTAGTCCTACGTCCCTAGAATAGTAGTCACCACTATGTGGTATTTCTATGTCCCTAGAATAGTAGTCACCACTATGTGGTATTTCTATGTCCCTAGAATAGTAGTCACCACTATGTGGTGTTTCTATGTCCCTAGAATAGTAGTCACCACTATGTGGTATTTCTATGTCCCTAGAATAGTAGTCACCACTATGTGGTATTTCTATGTCCCTAGAATAGTAGTCACCACTATGTGGTGTTTCTATGTCCCTAGAATAGTAGTCACCACTATGTGGTATTTCTATGTCCCTAGAATAGTAGTCACCACCATGTGGTATTTCTATGTCCCTAGAATAGTAGTCACCACTATGTGGTGTTTCTATGTCCCTAGAATAGTAGTCACCACTATGTGGTATTTCTATGTCCCTAGAATAGTAGTCACCACTATGTGGTATTTCTATGTTCCTAGAATAGTAGTCACCACTATGTGGTGTTTCTATGTCCCTAGAATAGTAGTCACCACTATGTGGTATTTCTATGTCCCTAGAATAGTAGTCACTACTATGTGGTATTTCTATGTTCCTGGAATAGTTGTCCACCACTATGTGGTATTTCTATGTCCCTAGAATAGTAGTCCACCACTATGTGGTATTTCTATGTCCCTAGAATAGTAGTCCTACGTCCCTAGAATAGTAGTCACCACTATGTGGTATTTCTATGTCCCTAGAATAGTAGTCACCACTATGTGGTATTTCTATGTCCCTAGAATAGTAGTCACCACTATGTGGTATTTCTATGTCCCTAGAATAGTAGTCACCACTATGTGGTATTTCTATGTCCCTAGAATAGTGGTCACCACTATGTGGTATTTCTATGTCCCTAGAATAGTAGTCCAGCACTATGTGGTATTTCTACGTCCCTAGAATAGTAGTCACCACTATGTGGTATTTCTATGTCCCTAGAATAGTAGTCGCCACTATGTGGTATTTCTATGTCCCTAGAATAGTAGTCACCACTATGTGGTATTTCTATGTCCCTAGAATAGTAGTCACCACTATGTGGTGTTTCTATGTCCCTAGAATAGTAGTCACCACTATGTGGTATTTCTATGTCCCTAGAATAGTAGTCACCACTATGTGGTATTTCTATGTCCCTAGAATAGTAGTCACCACTATGTGGTATTCTATGTCCCTAGAATAGTAGTCACCACTATGTGGTATTTCTATGTCCCTAGAATAGTAGTCACCACTATGTGGTATTTCTATGTCCCTAGAATAGTAGTCACCACTATGTGGTATTTCTATGTCCCTAGAATAGTAGTCCTACGTCCCTAGAATAGTAGTCACCACTATGTGGTATTTCTATGTCCCTAGAATAGTAGTCACCACTATGTGGTATTTCTATGTCCCTAGAATAGTAGTCACCACTATGTGGTGTTTCTATGTCCCTAGAATAGTAGTCACCACTATGTGGTATTTCTATGTCCCTAGAATAGTAGTCACCACTATGTGGTATTTCTATGTCCCTAGAATAGTAGTCACCACTATGTGGTGTTTCTATGTCCCTAGAATAGTAGTCACCACTATGTGGTATTTCTATGTCCCTAGAATAGTAGTCACCACTATGTGGTGTTTCTATGTCCCTAGAATAGTAGTCACTACTATGTGGTATTTCTATTTTCCTGGAATAGTTGTCCACCACTATGTGGTATTTCTATGTCCCTAGAATAGTAGTCCACCACTATGTGGTATTTCTATGTCCCTAGAATAGTAGTCCTACGTCCCTAGAATAGTAGTCACCACTATGTGGTATTTCTATGTCCCTAGAATAGTAGTCACCACTATGTGGTATTTCTATGTCCCTAGAATAGTAGTCACCACTATGTGGTATTTCTATGTCCCTAGAATAGTAGTCACCACTATGTGGTGTTTCTATGTCCCTAGAATAGTAGTCACCACTATGTGGTGTTTCTATGTCCCTAGAATAGTAGTCACCACTATGTGGTATTTCTATGTCCCTAGAATAGTAGTCACCACTATGTGGTGTTTCTATGTCCCTAGAATAGTAGTCACCACTATGTGGTATTTCTATGTCCCTAGAATAGTAGTCACTACTATGTGGTATTTCTATGTTCCTGGAATAGTTGTCCACCACTATGTGGTATTTCTATGTCCCTAGAATAGTAGTCCACCACTATGTGGTATTTCTATGTCCCTAGAATAGTTGTCCTACGTCCCTAGAATAGTAGTCACCACTATGTGGTATTTCTATGTCCCTAGAATAGTAGTCACCACTATGTGGTATTTCTATGTCCCTAGAATAGTAGTCACCACTATGTGGTATTTCTATGTCCCTAGAATAGTAGTCACCACTATGTGGTATTTCTATGTCCCTAGAATAGTGGTCACCACTATGTGGTATTTCTATGTCCCTAGAATAGTAGTCCAGCACTATGTGGTATTTCTACGTCCCTAGAATAGTAGTCACCACTATGTGGTATTTCTACGTCCCTAGAATAGTAGTCACCACTATGTGGTATTTCTATGTCCCTAGAATAGTAGTCACCACTATGTGGTGTTTCTATGTCCCTAGAATAGTAGTCACCACTATGTGGTATTTCTATGTCCCTAGAATAGTAGTCACCACCATGTGGTATTTCTATGTCCCTAGAATAGTAGTCACCACTATGTGGTGTTTCTATGTCCCTAGAATAGTAGTCACCACTATGTGGTATTTCTATGTCCCTAGAATAGTAGTCACCACTATGTGGTATTTCTATGTCCCTAAAATAGTAGTCACTACTATGTGGTATTTCTATGTTCCTGGAATAGTTGTCCACCACTATGTGGTATTTATATGTCCCTAGAAGAGTAGTCACCACTATGTGATATTTATATGTCCCTAGAATAGTAGTCACCACTATGTGGTATTTCTATGTCCCTAGAATAGTAGTCACCACTATGTGGTATTTCTATGTCCCTAGAATAGTAGTCCTACGTCCCTAGAATAGTAGTCACCACTATGTGGTATTTCTATGTCCCTAGAATAGTAGTCACCACTATGTGGTATTTCTATGTCCCTAGAATAGTAGTCACCACTATGTGGTGTTTCTATGTCCCTAGAATAGTAGTCACCACTATGTGGTATTTCTATGTCCCTAGAATAGTAGTCACCACTATGTGGTATTTCTATGTCCCTAGAATAGTAGTCACCACTATGTGGTGTTTCTATGTCCCTAGAATAGTAGTCACCACTATGTGGTATTTCTATGTCCCTAGAATAGTAGTCACTACTATGTGGTATTTCTATGTTCCTGGAATAGTTGTCCACCACTATGTGGTATTTCTATGTCCCTAGAATAGTAGTCCACCACTATGTGGTATTTCTATGTCCCTAGAATAGTAGTCCTACGTCCCTAGAATAGTAGTCACCACTATGTGGTATTTCTATGTCCCTAGAATAGTAGTCACCACTATGTGGTATTTCTATGTCCCTAGAATAGTAGTCACCACTATGTGGTATTTCTATGTCCCTAGAATAGTAGTCACCACTATGTGGTATTTCTATGTCCCTAGAATAGTGGTCACCACTATGTGGTATTTCTATGTCCCTAGAATAGTAGTCCAGCACTATGTGGTATTTCTACGTCCCTAGAATAGTAGTCACCACTATGTGGTATTTCTATGTCCCTAGAATAGTAGTCCTACGTCCCTAGAATAGTAGTCACCACTATGTGGTATTTCTATGTCCCTAGAATAGTAGTCACCACTATGTGGTATTTCTATGTCCCTAGAATAGTAGTCACCACTATGTGGTGTTTCTATGTCCCTAGAATAGTAGTCACCACTATGTGGTATTTCTATGTCCCTAGAATAGTAGTCACCACTATGTGGTATTTCTATGTCCCTAGAATAGTAGTCACCACTATGTGGTGTTTCTATGTCCCTAGAATAGTAGTCACCACTATGTGGTATTTCTATGTCCCTAGAATAGTAGTCACCACTATGTGGTATTTCTATGTCCCTAGAATAGTAGTCACCACTATGTGGTGTTTCTATGTCCCTAGAATAGTAGTCACCACTATGTGGTATTTCTATGTCCCTAGAATAGTAGTCACCACTATGTGGTATTTCTATGTTCCTAGAATAGTAGTCACCACTATGTGGTGTTTCTATGTCCCTAGAATAGTAGTCACCACTATGTGGTATTTCTATGTCCCTAGAATAGTAGTCACTACTATGTGGTATTTCTATGTTCCTGGAATAGTTGTCCACCACTATGTGGTATTTCTATGTCCCTAGAATAGTAGTCCACCACTATGTGGTATTTCTATGTCCCTAGAATAGTTGTC
The DNA here is from genome assembly GCF_901001165.1 of Salmo trutta. NCBI lineage: Eukaryota > Metazoa > Chordata > Actinopteri > Salmoniformes > Salmonidae > Salmo > Salmo trutta. The sequence continues at coordinate 7,276,188 of NC_042993.1, read as the reverse complement.
CTACGTCCCTAGAATAGTAGTCACCACTATGTGGTATTTCTATGTCCCTAGAATAGTAGTCACCACTATGTGGTATTTCTTTGTCCCTAGAATAGTAGTCACCACTATGTGGTATTTCTATGTCCCTAGAATAGTAGTCACCACTATGTGGTATTTCTATGTCCCTAGAATAGTGGTCACCACTATGTGGTATTTCTATGTCCCTAGAATAGTAGTCCAGCACTATGTGGTATTTCTACGTCCCTAGAATAGTAGTCACCACTATGTGGTATTTCTATGTCCCTAGAATAGTAGTCGCCACTATGTGGTATTTCTATGTCCCTAGAATAGTAGTCACCACTATGTGGTATTTCTATGTCCCTAGAATAGTAGTCACCACTATGTGGTATTTCTATGTCCCTAGAATAGTAGTCACCACTATGTGGTATTTCTATGTCCCTAGAATAGTAGTCACCACCATGTGGTATTTCTATGTCCCTAGAATAGTAGTCACCACTATGTGGTATTTCTATGTCCCTAGAATAGTAGTCACCACTATGTGGTATTTCTATGTCCCTAGAATAGTAGTCACCACTATGTGGTATTTCTATGTCCCTAGAATAGTAGTCCTACGTCCCTAGAATAGTAGTCACCACTATGTGGTATTTCTATGTCCCTAGAATAGTAGTCACCACTATGTGGTATTTCTATGTCCCTAGAATAGTAGTCACCACTATGTGGTGTTTCTATGTCCCTAGAATAGTAGTCACCACTATGTGGTATTTCTATGTCCCTAGAATAGTAGTCACCACTATGTGGTATTTCTATGTCCCTAGAATAGTAGTCACCACTATGTGGTGTTTCTATGTCCCTAGAATAGTAGTCACCACTATGTGGTATTTCTATGTCCCTAGAATAGTAGTCACCACTATGTGGTGTTTCTATGTCCCTAGAATATTAGTCACTACTATGTGGTATTTCTATGTTCCTGGAATAGTTGTCCACCACTATGTGGTATTTCTATGTCCCTAGAATAGTAGTCCACCACTATGTGGTATTTCTATGTCCCTAGAATAGTAGTCCTACGTCCCTAGAATAGTAGTCACCACTATGTGGTATTTCTATGTCCCTAGAATAGTAGTCACCACTATGTGGTATTTCTATGTCCCTAGAATAGTAGTCACCACTATGTGGTATTTCTATGTCCCTAGAATAGTAGTCACCACTATGTGGTGTTTCTATGTCCCTAGAATAGTAGTCACCACTATGTGGTATTTCTATGTCCCTAGAATAGTAGTCACCACTATGTGGTATTTCTATGTCCCTAGAATAGTAGTCACCACTATGTGGTGTTTCTATGTCCCTAGAATAGTAGTCACCACTATGTGGTATTTCTATGTCCCTAGAATAGTAGTCACTACTATGTGGTATTTCTATGTTCCTGGAATAGTTGTCCACCACTATGTGGTATTTCTATGTCCCTAGAATAGTAGTCCACCACTATGTGGTATTTCTATGTCCCTAGAATAGTAGTCCTACGTCCCTAGAATAGTAGTCACCACTATGTGGTATTTCTATGTCCCTAGAATAGTAGTCACCACTATGTGGTATTTCTATGTCCCTAGAATAGTAGTCACCACTATGTGGTATTTCTATGTCCCTAGAATAGTAGTCACCACTATGTGGTATTTCTATGTCCCTAGAATAGTAGTCACCACTATGTGGTATTTCTATGTCCCTAGAATAGTAGTCCAGCACTATGTGGTATTTCTACGTCCCTAGAATAGTAGTCACCACTATGTGGTATTTCTACGTCCCTAGAATAGTAGTCACCACTATGTGGTATTTCTATGTCCCTAGAATAGTAGTCACCACTATGTGGTGTTTCTATGTCCCTAGAATAGTAGTCACCACTATGTGGTATTTCTATGTCCCTAGAATAGTAGTCACCACCATGTGGTATTTCTATGTCCCTAGAATAGTAGTCACCACTATGTGGTGTTTCTATGTCCCTAGAATAGTAGTCACCACTATGTGGTATTTCTATGTCCCTAGAATAGTAGTCACCACTATGTGGTATTTCTATGTCCCTAAAATAGTAGTCACTACTATGTGGTATTTCTATGTTCCTGGAATAGTTGTCCACCACTATGTGGTATTTATATGTCCCTAGAAGAGTAGTCACCACTATGTGATATTTATATGTCCCTAGAATAGTAGTCACCACTATGTGGTATTTCTATGTCCCTAGAATAGTAGTCACCACTATGTGGTATTTCTATGTCCCTAGAATAGTAGTCCTACGTCCCTAGAATAGTAGTCACCACTATGTGGTATTTCTATGTCCCTAGAATAGTAGTCACCACTATGTGGTATTTCTATGTCCCTAGAATAGTAATCACCACTATGTGGTGTTTCTATGTCCCTAGAATAGTAGTCACCACTATGTGGTATTTCTATGTCCCTAGAATAGTAGTCACCACTATGTGGTATTTCTACGTCCCTAGAATAGTAGTCACCACTATGTGGTGTTTCTATGTCCCTAGAATAGTAGTCACCACTATGTGGTATTTCTATGTCCCTAGAATAGTAGTCACTACTATGTGGTATTTCTATGTTCCTGGAATAGTTGTCCACCACTATGTGGTATTTCTATGTCCCTAGAATAGTAGTCCACCACTATGTGGTATTTCTATGTCCCTAGAATAGTAGTCCTACGTCCCTAGAATAGTAGTCACCACTATGTGGTATTTCTATGTCCCTAGAATAGTAGTCACCACTATGTGGTATTTCTATGTCCCTAGAATAGTAGTCACCACTATGTGGTATTTCTATGTCCCTAGAATAGTAGTCACCACTATGTGGTATTTCTATGTCCCTAGAATAGTGGTCACCACTATGTGGTATTTCTATGTCCCTAGAATAGTAGTCCAGCACTATGTGGTATTTCTACGTCCCTAGAATAGTAGTCACCACTATGTGGTATTTCTATGTCCCTAGAATAGTAGTCACCACTATGTGGTGTTTCTATGTCCCTAGAATAGTAGTCACCACTATGTGGTATTTCTATGTCCCTAGAATAGTAGTCACCACCATGTGGTATTTCTATGTCCCTAGAATAGTAGTCACCACTATGTGGTATTTCTATGTCCCTAGAATAGTAGTCACCACTATGTGGTATTTCTATGTCCCTAGAATAGTAGTCCTACGTCCCTAGAATAGTAGTCACCACTATGTGGTATTTCTATGTCCCTAGAATAGTAGTCACCACTATGTGGTATTTCTATGTCCCTAGAATAGTAGTCACCACTATGTGGTGTTTCTATGTCCCTAGAATAGTAGTCACCACTATGTGGTATTTCTATGTCCCTAGAATAGTAGTCACCACTATGTGGTATTTCTATGTCCCTAGAATAGTAGTCACCACTATGTGGTGTTTCTATGTCCCTAGAATAGTAGTCACCACTATGTGGTATTTCTATGTCCCTAGAATAGTAGTCACTACTATGTGGTATTTCTATGTTCCTGGAATAGTTGTCCACCACTATGTGGTATTTCTATGTCCCTAGAATAGTAGTCCACCACTATGTGGTATTTCTATGTCCCTAGAATAGTAGTCCTACGTCCCTAGAATAGTAGTCACCACTATGTGGTATTTCTATGTCCCTAGAATAGTAGTCACCACTATGTGGTATTTCTATGTCCCTAGAATAGTAGTCACCACTATGTGGTATTTCTATGTCCCTAGAATAGTAGTCACCACTATGTGGTATTTCTATGTCCCTAGAATAGTGGTCACCACTATGTGGTATTTCTATGTCCCTAGAATAGTAGTCCAGCACTATGTGGTATTTCTACGTCCCTAGAATAGTAGTCACCACTATGTGGTATTTCTATGTCCCTAGAATAGTAGTCCTACGTCCCTAGAATAGTAGTCACCACTATGTGGTATTTCTATGTCCCTAGAATAGTAGTCACCACTATGTGGTATTTCTATGTCCCTAGAATAGTAGTCACCACTATGTGGTGTTTCTATGTCCCTAGAATAGTAGTCACCACTATGTGGTATTTCTATGTCCCTAGAATAGTGGTCACCACTATGTGGTATTTCTATGTCCCTAGAATAGTAGTCACCACTATGTGGTGTTTCTATGTCCCTAGAATAGTAGTCACCACTATGTGGTATTTCTATGTCCCTAGAATAGTAGTCACCACTATGTGGTATTTCTATGTCCCTAGAATAGTAGTCACCACTATGTGGTGTTTCTATGTCCCTAGAATAGTAGTCACCACTATGTGGTATTTCTATGTCCCTAGAATAGTAGTCACCACTATGTGGTATTTCTATGTTCCTAGAATAGTAGTCACCACTATGTGGTGTTTCTATGTCCCTAGAATAGTAGTCACCACTATGTGGTATTTCTATGTCCCTAGAATAGTAGTCACTACTATGTGGTATTTCTATGTTCCTGGAATAGTTGTCCACCACTATGTGGTATTTCTATGTCCCTAGAATAGTAGTCCACCACTATGTGGTATTTCTATGTCCCTAGAATAGTTGTCCTACGTCCCTAGAATAGTAGTCACCACTATGTGGTATTTCTATGTCCCTAGAATAGTAGTCACCACTATGTGGTATTTCTATGTCCCTAGAATAGTAGTCACCACTATGTGGTATTTCTATGTCCCTAGAATAGTAGTCACCACTATGTGGTATTTCTATGTCCCTAGAATAGTGGTCACCACTATGTGGTATTTCTATGTCCCTAGAATAGTAGTCCAGCACTATGTGGTATTTCTACGTCCCTAGAATAGTAGTCACCACTATGTGGTATTTCTATGTCCCTAGAATAGTAGTCGCCACTATGTGGTATTTCTATGTCCCTAGAATAGTAGTCACCACTATGTGGTATTTCTATGTCCCTAGAATAGTAGTCACCACTATGTGGTGTTTCTATGTCCCTAGAATAGTAGTCACCACTATGTGGTATTTCTATGTCCCTAGAATAGTAGTCACCACCATGTGGTATTTCTATGTCCCTAGAATAGTAGTCACCACTATGTGGTATTTCTATGTCCCTAGAATAGTAGTCACCACTATGTGGTATTTCTATGTCCCTAGAATAGTAGTCACCACTATGTGGTATTTCTATGTCCCTAGAATAGTAGTCCTACGTCCCTAGAATAGTAGTCACCACTATGTGGTATTTCTATGTCCCTAGAATAGTAGTCACCACTATGTGGTATTTCTATGTCCCTAGAATAGTAGTCACCACTATGTGGTGTTTCTATGTCCCTAGAATAGTAGTCACCACTATGTGGTATTTCTATGTCCCTAGAATAGTAGTCACCACTATGTGGTATTTCTATGTCCCTAGAATAGTAGTCACCACTATGTGGTGTTTCTATGTCCCTAGAATAGTAGTCCACCACTATGTGGTATTTCTATGTCCCTAGAATAGTAGTCCTACGTCCCTAGAATAGTAGTCACCACTATGTGGTATTTCTATGTCCCTAGAATAGTAGTCACCACTATGTGGTATTTCTATGTCCCTAGAATAGTAGTCACCACTATGTGGTATTTCTATGTCCCTAGAATAGTAGTCACCACTATGTGGTGTTTCTATGTCCCTAGAATAGTAGTCACCACTATGTGGTATTTCTATGTCCCTAGAATAGTAGTCACCACTATGTGGTATTTCTATGTCCCTAGAATAGTAGTCACCACTATGTGGTGTTTCTATGTCCCTAGAATAGTAGTCACCACTATGTGGTATTTCTATGTCCCTAGAATAGTAGTCACTACTATGTGGTATTTCTATGTTCCTGGAATAGTTGTCCACCACTATGTGGTATTTCTATGTCCCTAGAATAGTAGTCCACCACTATGTGGTATTTCTATGTCCCTAGAATAGTAGTCCTACGTCCCTAGAATAGTAGTCACCACTATGTGGTATTTCTATGTCCCTAGAATAGTAGTCACCACTATGTGGTATTCTATGTCCCTAGAATAGTAGTCACCACTATGTGGTATTTCTATGTCCCTAGAATAGTAGTCACCACTATGTGGTATTTCTATGTCCCTAGAATAGTGGTCACCACTATGTGGTATTTCTATGTCCCTAGAATAGTAGTCCAGCACTATGTGGTATTTCTACGTCCCTAGAATAGTAGTCACCACTATGTGGTATTTCTACGTCCCTAGAATAGTAGTCACCACTATGTGGTATTTCTATGTCCCTAGAATAGTAGTCACCACTATGTGGTATTTCTATGTCCCTAGAATAGTAGTCACCACTATGTGGTATTTCTATGTCCCTAGAATAGTAGTCACCACCATGTGGTATTTCTATGTCCCTAGAATAGTAGTCACCACTATGTGGTGTTTCTATGTCCCTAGAATAGTAGTCACCACTATGTGGTATTTCTATGTCCCTAGAATAGTAGTCACCACTATGTGGTATTTCTATGTCCCTAAAATAGTAGTCACTACTATGTGGTATTTCTATGTTCCTGGAATAGTTGTCCACCACTATGTGGTATTTATATGTCCCTAGAAGAGTAGTCACCACTATGTGATATTTATATGTCCCTAGAATAGTAGTCACCACTATGTGGTATTTCTATGTCCCTAGAATAGTAGTCACCACTATGTGGTATTTCTATGTCCCTAGAATAGTAGTCCTACTTCCCTAGAATAGTAGTCACCACTATGTGGTATTTCTATGTCCCTAGAATAGTAGTCACCACTATGTGGTATTTCTATGTCCCTAGAATAGTAGTCACCACTATGTGGTGTTTCTATGTCCCTAGAATAGTAGTCACCACTATGTGGTATTTCTATGTCCCTAGAATAGTAGTCACCACTATGTGGTGTTTCTATGTCCCTAGAATAGTAGTCACCACTATGTGGTATTTCTATGTCCCTAGAATAGTAGTCACTACTATGTGGTATTTCTATGTTCCTGGAATAGTTGTCCACCACTATGTGGTATTTCTATGTCCCTAGAATAGTAGTCCACCACTATGTGGTATTTCTATGTCCCTAGAATAGTTGTCCTACGTCCCTAGAATAGTAGTCACCACTATGTGGTATTTCTATGTCCCTAGAATAGTAGTCACCACTATGTGGTATTTCTTTGTCCCTAGAATAGTAGTCACCACTATGTGGTATTTCTATGTCCCTAGAATAGTAGTCACCACTATGTGGTATTTCTATGTCCCTAGAATAGTGGTCACCACTATGTGGTATTTCTATGTCCCTAGAATAGTAGTCCAGCACTATGTGGTATTTCTACGTCCCTAGAATAGTAGTCACCACTATGTGGTATTTCTATGTCCCTAGAATAGTAGTCGCCACTATGTGGTATTTCTATGTCCCTAGAATAGTAGTCACCACTATGTGGTATTTCTATGTCCCTAGAATAGTAGTCACCACTATGTGGTGTTTCTATGTCCCTAGAATAGTAGTCACCACTATGTGGTATTTCTATGTCCCTAGAATAGTAGTCACCACCATGTGGTATTTCTATGTCCCTAGAATAGTAGTCACCACTATGTGGTATTTCTATGTCCCTAGAATAGTAGTCACCACTATGTGGTATTTCTATGTCCCTAGAATAGTAGTCACCACTATGTGGTATTTCTATGTCCCTAGAATAGTAGTCCTACGTCCCTAGAATAGTAGTCACCACTATGTGGTATTTCTATGTCCCTAGAATAGTAGTCACCACTATGTGGTATTTCTATGTCCCTAGAATAGTAGTCACCACTATGTGGTGTTTCTATGTCCCTAGAATAGTAGTCACCACTATGTGGTGTTTCTATGTCCCTAGAATAGTAGTCACCACTATGTGGTATTTCTATGTCCCTAGAATAGTAGTCACCACTATGTGGTGTTTCTATGTCCCTAGAATAGTAGTCACCACTATGTGGTATTTCTATGTCCCTAGAATAGTAGTCACCACTATGTGGTGTTTCTATGTCCCTAGAATAGTAGTCACTACTATGTGGTATTTCTATGTTCCTGGAATAGTTGTCCACCACTATGTGGTATTTCTATGTCCCTAGAATAGTAGTCCACCACTATGTGGTATTTCTATGTCCCTAGAATAGTAGTCCTACGTCCCTAGAATAGTAGTCACCACTATGTGGTATTTCTATGTCCCTAGAATAGTAGTCACCACTATGTGGTATTTCTATGTCCCTAGAATAGTAGTCACCACTATGTGGTATTTCTATGTCCCTAGAATAGTAGTCACCACTATGTGGTGTTTCTATGTCCCTAGAATAGTAGTCACCACTATGTGGTATTTCTATGTCCCTAGAATAGTAGTCACCACTATGTGGTATTTCTATGTCCCTAGAATAGTAGTCACCACTATGTGGTGTTTCTATGTCCCTAGAATAGTAGTCACCACTATGTGGTATTTCTATGTCCCTAGAATAGTAGTCACTACTATGTGGTATTTCTATGTTCCTGGAATAGTTGTCCACCACTATGTGGTATTTCTATGTCCCTAGAATAGTAGTCCACCACTATGTGGTATTTCTATGTCCCTAGAATAGTAGTCCTACGTCCCTAGAATAGTAGTCACCACTATGTGGTATTTCTATGTCCCTAGAATAGTAGTCACCACTATGTGGTATTTCTATGTCCCTAGAATAGTAGTCACCACTATGTGGTATTTCTATGTCCCTAGAATAGTAGTCACCACTATGTGGTATTTCTATGTCCCTAGAATAGTGGTCACCACTATGTGGTATTTCTATGTCCCTAGAATAGTAGTCCAGCACTATGTGGTATTTCTACGTCCCTAGAATAGTAGTCACCACTATGTGGTATTTCTATGTCCCTAGAATAGTAGTCACCACTATGTGGTATTTCTATGTCCCTAGAATAGTAGTCACCACTATGTGGTGTTTCTATGTCCCTAGAATAGTAGTCACCACTATGTGGTATTTCTATGTCCCTAGAATAGTAGTCACCACCATGTGGTATTTCTATGTCCCTAGAATAGTAGTCACCACTATGTGGTGTTTCTATGTCCCTAGAATAGTAGTCACCACTATGTGGTATTTCTATGTCCCTAGAATAGTAGTCACCACTATGTGGTATTTCTATGTCCCTAAAATAGTAGTCACTACTATGTGGTATTTCTATGTTCCTGGAATAGTTGTCCACCACTATGTGGTATTTATATGTCCCTAGAAGAGTAGTCACCACTATGTGATATTTATATGTCCCTAGAATAGTAGTCACCACTATGTGGTATTTCTATGTCCCTAGAATAGTAGTCACCACTATGTGGTATTTCTATGTCCCTAGAATAGTAGTCCTACGTCCCTAGAATAGTAGTCACCACTATGTGGTATTTCTATGTCCCTAGAATAGTAGTCACCACTATGTGGTATTTCTATGTCCCTAGAATAGTAGTCACCACTATGTGGTGTTTCTATGTCCCTAGAATAGTAGTCACCACTATGTGGTATTTCTATGTCCCTAGAATAGTAGTCACCACTATGTGGTATTTCTACGTCCCTAGAATAGTAGTCACCACTATGTGGTGTTTCTATGTCCCTAGAATAGTAGTCACCACTATGTGGTATTTCTATGTCCCTAGAATAGTAGTCACTACTATGTGGTATTTCTATGTTCCTGGAATAGTTGTCCACCACTATGTGGTATTTCTATGTCCCTAGAATAGTAGTCCACCACTATGTGGTATTTCTATGTCCCTAGAATAGTAGTCCTACGTCCCTAGAATAGTAGTCACCACTATGTGGTATTTCTATGTCCCTAGAATAGTAGTCACCACTATGTGGTATTTCTATGTCCCTAGAATAGTAGTCACCACTATGTGGTATTTCTATGTCCCTAGAATAGTAGTCACCACTATGTGGTATTTCTATGTCCCTAGAATAGTGGTCACCACTATGTGGTATTTCTATGTCCCTAGAATAGTAGTCCAGCACTATGTGGTATTTCTACGTCCCTAGAATAGTAGTCACCACTATGTGGTATTTCTATGTCCCTAGAATAGTAGTCACCACTATGTGGTGTTTCTATGTCCCTAGAATAGTAGTCACCACTATGTGGTATTTCTATGTCCCTAGAATAGTAGTCACCACCATGTGGTATTTCTATGTCCCTAGAATAGTAGTCACCACTATGTGGTATTTCTATGTCCCTAGAATAGTAGTCACCACTATGTGGTATTTCTATGTCCCTAGAATAGTAGTCCTACGTCCCTAGAATAGTAGTCACCACTATGTGGTATTTCTATGTCCCTAGAATAGTAGTCACCACTATGTGGTATTTCTATGTCCCTAGAATAGTAGTCACCACTATGTGGTGTTTCTATGTCCCTAGAATAGTAGTCACCACTATGTGGTATTTCTATGTCCCTAGAATAGTAGTCACCACTATGTGGTATTTCTATGTCCCTAGAATAGTAGTCACCACTATGTGGTATTTCTATGTCCCTAGAATAGTAGTCACCACTATGTGGTATTTCTATGTCCCTAGAATAGTAGTCACTACTATGTGGTATTTCTATGTTCCTGGAATAGTTGTCCACCACTATGTGGTATTTCTATGTCCCTAGAATAGTAGTCCACCACTATGTGGTATTTCTATGTCCCTAGAATAGTAGTCCTACGTCCCTAGAATAGTAGTCACCACTATGTGGTATTTCTATGTCCCTAGAATAGTAGTCACCACTATGTGGTATTTCTATGTCCCTAGAATAGTAGTCACCACTATGTGGTATTTCTATGTCCCTAGAATAGTAGTCACCACTATGTGGTATTTCTATGTCCCTAGAATAGTGGTCACCACTATGTGGTATTTCTATGTCCCTAGAATAGTAGTCCAGCACTATGTGGTATTTCTACGTCCCTAGAATAGTAGTCACCACTATGTGGTATTTCTATGTCCCTAGAATAGTAGTCCTACGTCCCTAGAATAGTAGTCACCACTATGTGGTATTTCTATGTCCCTAGAATAGTAGTCACCACTATGTGGTATTTCTATGTCCCTAGAATAGTAGTCACCACTATGTGGTGTTTCTATGTCCCTAGAATAGTAGTCACCACTATGTGGTATTTCTATGTCCCTAGAATAGTAGTCACCACTATGTGGTATTTCTATGTCCCTAGAATAGTAGTCACCACTATGTGGTGTTTCTATGTCCCTAGAATAGTAGTCACCACTATGTGGTATTTCTATGTCCCTAGAATAGTAGTCACCACTATGTGGTATTTCTATGTCCCTAGAATAGTAGTCACCACTATGTGGTATTTCTATGTCCCTAGAATAGTAGTCACCACTATGTGGTATTTCTATGTCCCTAGAATAGTAGTCACCACTATGTGGTATTTCTATGTTCCTAGAATAGTAGTCACCACTATGTGGTGTTTCTATGTCCCTAGAATAGTAGTCACCACTATGTGGTATTTCTATGTCCCTAGAATAGTAGTCACTACTATGTGGTATTTCTATGTTCCTGGAATAGTTGTCCACCACTATGTGGTATTTCTATGTCCCTAGAATAGTAGTCCACCACTATGTGGTATTTCTATGTCCCTAGAATAGTTGTCCTACGTCCCTAGAATAGTAGTCACCACTATGTGGTATTTCTATGTCCCTAGAATAGTAGTCACCACTATGTGGTATTTCTATGTCCCTAGAATAGTAGTCACCACTATGTGGTATTTCTATGTCCCTAGAATAGTAGTCACCACTATGTGGTATTTCTATGTCCCTAGAATAGTGGTCACCACTATGTGGTATTTCTATGTCCCTAGAATAGTAGTCCAGCACTATGTGGTATTTCTACGTCCCTAGAATAGTAGTCACCACTATGTGGTATTTCTATGTCCCTAGAATAGTAGTCGCCACTATGTGGTATTTCTATGTCCCTAGAATAGTAGTCACCACTATGTGGTATTTCTATGTCCCTAGAATAGTAGTCACCACTATGTGGTGTTTCTATGTCCCTAGAATAGTAGTCACCACTATGTGGTATTTCTATGTCCCTAGAATAGTAGTCACCACCATGTGGTATTTCTATGTCCCTAGAATAGTAGTCACCACTATGTGGTATTTCTATGTCCCTAGAATAGTAGTCACCACTATGTGGTATTTCTATGTCCCTAGAATAGTAGTCACCACTATGTGGTATTTCTATGTCCCTAGAATAGTAGTCCTACGTCCCTAGAATAGTAGTCACCACTATGTGGTATTTCTATGTCCCTAGAATAGTAGTCACCACTATGTGGTATTTCTATGTCCCTAGAATAGTAGTCACCACTATGTGGTGTTTCTATGTCCCTAGAATAGTAGTCACCACTATGTGGTATTTCTATGTCCCTAGAATAGTAGTCACCACTATGTGGTATTTCTATGTCCCTAGAATAGTAGTCACCACTATGTGGTGTTTCTATGTCCCTAGAATAGTAGTCACCACTATGTGGTATTTCTATGTCCCTAGAATAGTAGTCACCACTATGTGGTGTTTCTATGTCCCTAGAATAGTAGTCACTACTATGTGGTATTTCTATGTTCCTGGAATAGTTGTCCACCACTATGTGGTATTTCTATGTCCCTAGAATAGTAGTCCACCACTATGTGGTATTTCTATGTCCCTAGAATAGTAGTCCTACGTCCCTAGAATAGTAGTCACCACTATGTGGTATTTCTATGTCCCTAGAATAGTAGTCACCACTATGTGGTATTTCTATGTCCCTAGAATAGTAGTCACCACTATGTGGTATTTCTATGTCCCTAGAATAGTAGTCACCACTATGTGGTGTTTCTATGTCCCTAGAATAGTAGTCACCACTATGTGGTATTTCTATGTCCCTAGAATAGTAGTCACCACTATGTGGTATTTCTATGTCCCTAGAATAGTAGTCACCACTATGTGGTGTTTCTATGTCCCTAGAATAGTAGTCACCACTATGTGGTATTTCTATGTCCCTAGAATAGTAGTCACTACTATGTGGTATTTCTATGTTCCTGGAATAGTTGTCCACCACTATGTGGTATTTCTATGTCCCTAGAATAGTAGTCCACCACTATGTGGTATTTCTATGTCCCTAGAATAGTAGTCCTACGTCCCTAGAATAGTAGTCACCACTATGTGGTATTTCTATGTCCCTAGAATAGTAGTCACCACTATGTGGTATTTCTATGTCCCTAGAATAGTAGTCACCACTATGTGGTATTTCTATGTCCCTAGAATAGTAGTCACCACTATGTGGTATTTCTATGTCCCTAGAATAGTGGTCACCACTATGTGGTATTTCTATGTCCCTAGAATAGTAGTCCAGCACTATGTGGTATTTCTACGTCCCTAGAATAGTAGTCACCACTATGTGGTATTTCTACGTCCCTAGAATAGTAGTCACCACTATGTGGTATTTCTATGTCCCTAGAATAGTAGTCACCACTATGTGGTGTTTCTATGTCCCTAGAATAGTAGTCACCACTATGTGGTATTTCTATGTCCCTAGAATAGTAGTCACCACCATGTGGTATTTCTATGTCCCTAGAATAGTAGTCACCACTATGTGGTATTTCTATGTCCCTAGAATAGTAGTCACCACTATGTGGTATTTCTATGTCCCTAGAATAGTAGTCACCACTATGTGGTATTTCTATGTCCCTAAAATAGTAGTCACTACTATGTGGTATTTCTATGTTCCTGGAATAGTTGTCCACCACTATGTGGTATTTATATGTCCCTAGAAGAGTAGTCACCACTATGTGATATTTATATGTCCCTAGAATAGTAGTCACCACTATGTGGTATTTCTATGTCCCTAGAATAGTAGTCACCACTATGTGGTATTTCTATGTCCCTAGAATAGTAGTCCTACTTCCCTAGAATAGTAGTCACCACTATGTGGTATTTCTATGTCCCTAGAATAGTAGTCACCACTATGTGGTATTTCTATGTCCCTAGAATAGTAGTCACCACTATGTGGTGTTTCTATGTCCCTAGAATAGTAGTCACCACTATGTGGTATTTCTATGTCCCTAGAATAGTAGTCACCACTATGTGGTATTTCTATGTCCCTAGAATAGTAGTCACCACTATGTGGTGTTTCTATGTCCCTAGAATAGTAGTCACCACTATGTGGTATTTCTATGTCCCTAGAATAGTAGTCACTACTATGTGGTATTTCTATGTTCCTGGAATAGTTGTCCACCACTATGTGGTATTTCTATGTCCCTAGAATAGTAGTCCACCACTATGTGGTATTTCTATGTCCCTAGAATAGTAGTCCTACGTCCCTAGAATAGTAGTCACCACTATGTGGTATTTCTATGTCCCTAGAATAGTAGTCACCACTATGTGGTATTTCTATGTCCCTAGAATAGTAGTCACCACTATGTGGTATTTCTATGTCCCTAGAATAGTAGTCACCACTATGTGGTATTTCTATGTCCCTAGAATAGTGGTCACCACTATGTGGTATTTCTATGTCCCTAGAATAGTAGTCCAGCACTATGTGGTATTTCTACGTCCCTAGAATAGTAGTCACCACTATGTGGTATTTCTATGTCCCTAGAATAGTAGTCACCACTATGTGGTGTTTCTATGTCCCTAGAATAGTAGTCACCACTATGTGGTATTTCTATGTCCCTAGAATAGTAGTCACCACCATGTGGTATTTCTATGTCCCTAGAATAGTAGTCACCACTATGTGGTTTTTCTATGTCCCTAGAATAGTAGTCACCACTATGTGGTATTTCTATGTCCCTAGAATAGTAGTCACCACTATGTGGTATTTCTATGTCCCTAAAATAGTAGTCACTACTATGTGGTATTTCTATGTTCCTGGAATAGTTGTCCACCACTATGTGGTATTTATATGTCCCTAGAATAGTAGTCACCACTATGTGATATTTATATGTCCCTAGAATAGTAGTCACCACTATGTGATATTTATATGTCCCTAGAATAGTAGTCACCACTATGTGGTATTTCTATGTCCCTAGAATAGTAGTCACCACTATGTGGTATTTCTATGTCCCTAGAATAGTAGTCACCACTATGTGATATTTATATGTCCCTAGAATAGTAGTCACCACTATATGGTGTTTCTATGTCCCTAGAATAGTAGTCACCACTATGTGATATTTATATGTCCCTAGAATAGTAGTCACCACTATGTGATATTTATATGTCCCTAGAATAGGAGTCACCACTATGTGGTATTTCTATGTCCCTAGAATAGTAGTCACCACTATGTGGTATTTCTATGTCCCTAGAATAGTAGTCACCACTATGTGGTATTTCTATGTCCCTAGAGTAGTAATCCACCACTGTGGAATTTCTATGTCCCTAGAATAGTAGTCACCACTATGTGGTATTTCTATGTCCCTAGAATAGTAGTCACCACTATGTGATATTTATATGTCCCTAGAATAGTAGTCACCACTATGTGGTATTTCTATGTCCCTAGAATAGTAGTCACCACTAAGTGGTATTTCTATGTCCCTAGAATAGTAGTCACCACTATGTGGTGTTTCTATGTCCCTAGAATAGTAGTCACCACTATGTGATATTTATATGTCCCTAGAATAGTAGTCACCACTATGTGATATTTATATGTCCCTAGAATAGTAGTCACCACTATGTGGTATTTCTATGTCCCTAGAATAGTAGTCACCACTATGTGGTATTTCTATGTCCCTAGAATAGTAGTCACCACTATGTGGTATTTCTATGTCCCTAGAATAGTAGTCACCACTATGTGGTATTTCTATGTCCCTAGAATAGTAGTCACCACTATGTGGTATTTCTATGTCCCTAGAATAGTAGTCACCACTATGTGGTATTTCTATGTCCCTAGAATAGTAGTCACCACTATGTGGTATTTCTATGTCCCTAGAGTAGTAGTCCACCACTGTGGAATTTCTATGTCCCTAGAATAGTAGTCCACCACTATGAGGTATTTCTACGTCCCTAGAATAGTAGTCACCACTATGTGGTATTTCTATGTCCCTAGAATAGTAGTCCACCACTGTGGTATTTCTATGTCCCTAGAATAGTAGTCCAGCACTATGTGGTATTTCTACGTCCCTAGAATAGTAGTCACCACTATGTGGTATTTCTATGTCCCTAGAAGAGTAGCCACCACTATGTGGTATTTCTATGTCCCTAGAATAGTAGTCACCACTATGTGGTGTTTCTATGTCCCTAGAATAGTAGTCACCACTATGTGGTATTTCTATGTCCCTAGAATAGTAGTCACCACCATGTGGTATTTCTATGTCCCTAGAATAGTAGTCACCACTATGTGGTGTTTCTATGTCCCTAGAATAGTAGTCACCACTATGTGGTATTTCTATGTCCCTAGAATAGTAGTCACCACTATGTGGTATTTCTATGTCCCTAAAATAGTAGTCACTACTATGTGGTATTTCTATGTTCCTGGAATAGTTGTCCACCACTATGTGGTATTTATATGTCCCTAGAATAGTAGTCACCACTATGTGATATTTATATGTCCCTAGAATAGTAGTCACCACTATGTGATATTTATATGTCCCTAGAATAGTAGTCACCACTATGTGGTATTTCTATGTCCCTAGAATAGTAGTCACCACTATGTGGTATTTCTATGTCCCTAGAATAGTAGTCACCACTATGTGATATTTATATGTCCCTAGAATAGTAGTCACCACTATGTGGTGTTTCTATGTCCCTAGAATAGTAGTCACCACTATGTGATATTTATATGTCCCTAGAATAGTAGTCACCACTATGTGATATTTATATGTCCCTAGAATAGGAGTCACCACTATGTGGTATTTCTATGTCCCTAGAATAGTAGTCACCACTATGTGGTATTTCTATGTCCCTAGAATAGTAGTCACCACTATGTGGTATTTCTATGTCCCTAGAGTAGTAATCCACCACTGTGGAATTTCTATGTCCCTAGAATAGTAGTCACCACTATGTGGTATTTCTATGTCCCTAGAATAGTAGTCACCACTATGTGATATTTATATGTCCCTAGAATAGTAGTCACCACTATGTGGTATTTCTATGTCCCTAGAATATTAGTCACCACTATGTGGTATTTCTATGTCCCTAGAATAGTAGTCACCACTATGTGGTGTTTCTATGTCCCTAGAATAGTAGTCACCACTATGTGATATTTATATGTCCCTAGAATAGTAGTCACCACTATGTGATATTTATATGTCCCTAGAATAGTAGTCACCACTATGTGGTATTTCTATGTCCCTAGAATAGTAGTCACCACTATGTGGTATTTCTATGTCCCTAGAATAGTAGTCACCACTATGTGGTATTTCTATGTCCCTAGAATAGTAGTCACCACTATGTGGTATTTCTATGTCCCTAGAATAGTAGTCACCACTATGTGGTATTTCTATGTCCCTAGAATAGTAGTCACCACTATGTGGTATTTCTATGTCGCTAGAATAGTAGTCACCACTATGTGGTATTTCTATGTCCCTAGAATAGTAGTCACCACTATGTGGTATTTCTATGTCCCTAGAATAGTAGTCACCACTATGTGGTATTTCTATGTCCCTAGAGTAGTAGTCCACCACTGTGGAATTTCTATGTCCCTAGAATAGTAGTCCACCACTATGAGGTATTTCTACGTCCCTAGAATAGTAGTCACCACTATGTGGTATTTCTATGTCCCTAGAATAGTAGTCCACCACTGTGGAATTTCTATGTCCGTAGAATAGTAGTCACCACTATGTGGTATTTCTATGTCCCTAGAATAGTAGTCACCACTATGTGGTATTTCTATGTCCCTAGAGTAGTAGTCCACCACTGTGGAATTTCTATGTCCCTAGAATAGTAGTCCACCACTATGAGGTATTTCTACGTCCCTAGAATAGTAGTCACCACTATGTGGTATTTCTATGTCCCTAGAATAGTAGTCCACCACTGTGGAATTTCTATGTCCCTAGAATAGTAGTCACCACTATGTGGTATTTCTATGTCCCTAGAATAGTAGTCACCACTATGTGGTATTTCTATGTCCCTAGAGTAGTAGTCCACCACTGTGGAATTTCTATGTCCCTAGAATAGTAGTCACCACTATGTGGTATTTCTATGTCCCTAGAATAGTAGTCACCACTATGTGGTATTTCTATGTCCCTAGAATAGTAGTCACCACTATGTGGTATTTCTATGTCCCTAGAATAGTAGTCACCACTATGTGGTATTTCTATGTCCCTAGAATAGTAGTCACCACTATGTGATATTTATATGTCCCTAGAATAGTAGTCACCACTATGTGATATTTATATGTCCCTAGAATAGTAGTCACCACTATGTGGTATTTCTATGTCCCTAGAATAGTAGTCACCACTATGTGGTATTTCTATGTCCCTAGAGTAGTAGTCCACCACTGTGGAATTTCTATGTCCCTAGAATAGTAGTCCACCACTATGAGGTATTTCTACGTCCCTAGAATAGTAGTCACCACTATGTGGTATTTCTATGTCCCTAGAATAGTAGTCCACCACTGTGGAATTTCTATGTCCCTAGAATAGTAGTCACCACTATGTGGTATTTTTATGTCCCTAGAATAGTAGTCACCACTATATGGTATTTCTATGTCCCTAGAATAGTAGTCACCACTATGTGGTATTTCTATGTCCCTAGAATAGTAGTCACCACTATGTGGTATTTCTATGTCCCTAGAATAGTAGTCACCACTATGTGGTATTTCTATGTCCCTAGAATAGTAGTCACCACTATGTGGTATTTCTATGTCCCTAGAATAGTAGTCACCACTATGTGGTATTTCTATGTCCCTAGAGTAGTAGTCCACCACTGTGGAATTTCTATGTCCCTAGAATAGTAGTCCACCACTATGAGGTATTTCTACGTCCCTAGAATAGTAGTCACCACTATGTGGTATTTCTATGTCCCTAGAATAGTAGTCCACCACTGTGGAATTTCTATGTCCCTAGAATAGTAGTCACCACTATGTGGTATTTCTATGTCCCTAGAATAGTAGTCACCACTATGAGGTATTTCTATGTCCCTAGAATAGTAGTCACCACTATGTGGTATTTCTATGTCCCTAGAATAGTTGTCACCACTATGAGGTATTTCTACGTCCCTAGAATAGTAGTCACCACTATGTGGTATTTCTATGTCCCTAGAATAGTAGTCACCACTATGAGGTATTTCTACGTCCCTAGAATAGTAGTCACCACTATGGGGTATTTCTATGTCCCTAGAATAGTAGTCACCACTATGTGGTATTTCTATGTCCCTAGAATAGTAGTTACCACTATGTGGTATTTCTATGTCCCTAGAATAGTAGTCACCACTATGTGGTATTTCTATGTCCCTAGAATGGTAGTCACCACTATGTGGTATTTCTATGTCCCTAGAGTAGTAGTCCACCACTGTGGAATTTCTATGTCCCTAGAATAGTAGTCCACCACTATGAGGTATTTCTACGTCCCTAGAATAGTAGTCACCACTATGTGGTATTTCTATGTCCCTAGAATAGTAGTCCACCACTGTGGAATTTCTATGTCCCTAGAATAGTAGTCACCACTATGTGGTATTTCTATGTCCCTAGAATAGTAGTCACCACTATGTGGTATTTCTATGTCCCTAGAGTAGTAGTCCACCACTGTGGAATTTCTATGTCCCTAGAATAGTAGTCCACCACTATGAGGTATTTCTACGTCACTAGAATAGTAGTCACCACTATGTGGTATTTCTATGTCCCTAGAATAGTAGTCCACCACTGTGGAATTTCTATGTCCCTAGAATAGTAGTCACCACTATGTGGTATTTCTATGTCCCTAGAATAGTAGTCACCACTATGTGGTATTTCTATGTCCCTAGAGTAGTAGTCCACCACTGTGGAATTTCTATGTCCCTAGAATAGTAGTCCACCACTATGAGGTATTTCTACGTCCCTAGAATAGTAGTCACCACTATGTGGTATTTCTATGTCCCTAGAATAGTAGTCACCACTATGAGGTATTTCTTGCCCTGTAGCTCACACAGGTCGGCTGGGATCTTCAGCCACAGACCCTTAGGTAAAGGTGTAATGACAAGTGTTTCTCTCTTTTGAGTTGGTTTGTTCTCTGTACAGAACCTGCATGAAAGAACCTGCATGACAGAACCTGCATGACAGAACCTGCATGACAGAACCTGCATGACATCACCTTTCTCGCGAAGTGGACACTGATCTGCTCTGACTGGCGCAGGATTTGTGTTGCCCTCTCCAGTGTCAAGTCTGGCTCCAGCTGTAGCTTTTGTGAAACATCACTGTCCATAATGCACAAAATGTTCAAATGCACAAAATGTTCATTCCGTTTTTCAATCACCACATCATAGTCGAATTAATCATTGTCATCAAAGGAGAATACATTGTAGACAATATCTGCATCTTTCCCTATTGCATAAAGTTGTGAATTCACCTGCACCACACCGGTCTCCTTATCCAGTTACGATGCCACTCAACTGGGGAAAGTCTCCAGATGGGCCATGCTGACGGCTGCAAGAAATCACACGGCTCTGGTGGGTTGAATTTTGACATTTTCCTCACTAATCGTCGACGTGCGAGTTCTTTAATTGTGACACCATGTCATGATGGAGACCAGGCAGTGAATTATCCGGTTAGTTCTGTTTACTAACTCTTAAATCAGACAATTAACATGCAGTCTAACGAGCTACTATCTGCTAGTCCTCATTGCTAGGTTAGTCATATCAGGTTATGATGATGACACGAATAACCGATCAATTATGGAGATAACTATCAGACATCACTACTCTCTCTCTCTCTTCACCCCTCTCTCTTTCTCTCTCGCTGTCTCTCTCTCTCTCTCTCTCTCTCTGTGACGCATTTATGTTCGGTGTGCATGGTCCCCATCCATCAAATCATTTTTTTTATATTGTTTGAGAAACAAAGAATGAACTGCAATTAAGCCATTTCAGTTGCCAGTTATTGCGGCCGTTGTCAGTAATATGCGGTGTGGAAATAGATAAGGCGTATCTCTGTCGCTGTGGCTGGTGGAGATATTCGGTTTGACCGATGCCATTAGATGCTGAGTTTTCTGAGGTGCTTCAGCTGTGTCCTATATTGTACCGACTGAGATGACCCAGATCCGTGTGCACGGCGACTGCCCATAAACCAATTAACTGTCTCTATTCTGTTTCTTATCTTCTCTCCCATGTCCCTTTTCTTCCTGTCGCTCTGTTGCTCCTTAAGGGAAAATCCACTAAGAAATGGTCGTTAAGCAACATACGATGCATTTTGCATCATCATGAGGATGTGGCAAGTGACAATTTGATTTTCTAAAGTCCTATATCTTGAAAATGTGATTTCTGACATGCAAAACACTTTGGAAATGTATCAACAGTGGACTAATGAATGGATTTGTCCTTCAACGCACCTCTCTCTCTCTCTCTCTCTCTCTCTCTCTCTCTCTCTCTCTCTCTCTCTCTCTTACTCTTTATTTCCCTCCCTCGCGCAATTCCCCGGTTGTATTGGGGTGGATGACGCGGCACCCATACCTGTGCTGTGGGCTTCTTGCGCCGGCTGGGCGTGCAGCCTGGGGAAGGAAGGGTGATGGGGATGCTGCTGCCATGGTAACAAGCCGATTAGATTCAGACCTTTGTGTGTATTTATTTATTTAATATTTCAGTTGCGTGCGTGCCTGAGAGGTGACAGGCGTTTTGGAAGTCAGCCTGCAATCGGAATCAGAATATTAAGACTGGTGTCGCGTTCCTTTTGAGTTATGATTGGCCATAGAATTGCATATTTAAATATTTGGCTATACCTTCTCAAGCTCAACAAGTTATTCCGGTTGGAACAGGACTTCATGGATCTAATTCATTCAAGCGCACTTAATTTCCTTGCATGGTTTTATTCATCAAGATTCGTTAAAAACATGTAAATGAAACGAAGGTTTTATTAATCGTAAATGAATAGGATGGGCTACAAAGATGTCGCTGTAACGGTCCAAGGATGTCATTGGGAGTGACTGGGGAAGTGGAAGAGGGGAGGAAACGCGTCTGAAATAGCACAACATTTATCCGGGCGGGTTTGGAGACGTCACATATTCTGCACTTGCCCAGGTTGTCTGTTCTGTTTGTGTTTCCGAACTGAATTCCGAAAATAACCCTAATGCTGACGCTAACAGCTTGTCTTGTTATACGTGCCCGGACAAAGGGAATATTATCGGCTGTTAGGCGAGTGTGGACTAAATTGGGGGTACGACCACTTGCATATGTACTCTTGCTTATTTTCGTGTCTTTGTGTGTGTATCTCTGTCTGTGTTTGAAAGCGTGTTTCAGTATAAATCAGTGCGCGGGTGAGTCAGACTGTGTGTGTCTCGTGACCGTTTGTGTCCGTTAAAACAAACCGATCCGTGCTGATGAGGCTCACGTGTACTTGTCATTCATAGGTAGCCAACCACCCAAAACTACCACCTCTCATCCACTGTCAAGATGAACTCTTACAGAATACTACCATGTGTCGATGAGAGCAAGAGGGAGACATATCCTTGACAACCAGAGAGGGGGGTCAAAGAGCGACCTGCGTCATGCCTGGTGTCGAAACGCTGAGGGCGGCAGTAGAAAGGCGAAGGTGGGCCTCAGGCCAGGAGAAGAAGGGAGGATGGAGAGATCTCGATGAAGAAAAGCGAGCTGGGGAAAGGAGGAGATAAGAGAAAGCACTTCCATCATATTTTTGGAGTGACAAATCTATTGTTGTTTTTAAGTGGCAAACTCCCAGAGGTGGGGTTAGGATGCACAGATCAGTGGAGAGGAGACAGATCACGACAAGCCATTGGAGATTATAAAAATTTGAGGTCAACTATTTAATCACCACCTTTCTCTTTCCCCAGACAGTCTTAGGTAGTAGCATTTTATTAGGCTCCTAGTTAAACATTGACAGGACATCTTGTCCCGTTTTGACAATCTGTTTCCAGAGTGAGAGTGACTGGTTATATTGATCTCCCTTTGCCACCCTTCTCCCTGGTTAGGGGATGGATGGGGTGGCGGGAGGTGTTGGGCCCCCTGGCGGGGGTGAGGGTCGGCCGGGTCGTAGTGGAGGAGACTCTAAGAGGCGCAGTAAGGGCAGCCTGCCCTCCCCAGGGTACCGCCTCTCCCAGGCATCTCTGGAGGGGGACAGGTCAGGGGTCGAGGGGTCCGGTTCCGGAGGGGGGCGACGGCGCCTCTCCATCTTGAGTGCCACCAGAGACGGCCTCCCCTTCCGTTCAGCTGGCACCCCGACCACCCCTGTCCCCCTGCCCCCTCCTCCAGCCCCCTTCTCCTCCGCCCAGCAGCGTTCTGTTGGCTTTTCCTCGTCACGCGCCGCCCTTGCCTCCACTTCCTCCTCCACCGGCACCGGAGTGGTCGTCGTAGCGTTGGGCCCGGAAACCACGACAACCACGGCTTGTAACACTGTGGCGGGCACGCCGGAGATGGGGAGTCTGTCTGGGACGGGGGGCATGGGGGGATTTGGGATGGGTCTGGACGGGGAAGACTACAGCTACTCCAACCAGTCCACCTTCATCCAGAGACAGTTTGGAGCCATGCTGCAGCCGGGGGTCAACAAGTTCAGCTTGCGCATGTTTGGGTCCCACAAGGCCGTGGCCATGGAGCAGGAGAGACTCAAATCAGCAGGGGAGTGGATCATACACCCCTACAGCGACTTCAGGTACGCATCATACACCCCTACAGCGAATTCAGGTACGCACCATACATCCCTACAGCGACTTCAGGTACGCACCATACACCCCTACAGCGACTTCAGGTACGCACCATACACCCCTACAGCGACTTCAGGTACGCACCATACACCCCTACAGCGACTTCAGGTACGCACCATACACCCCTACAGCGACTTCACGTACGCACCATACACCCCTACCGCGACTTCAGGTATGCACCATACACCCCTACAGCGACTTCAGGTACGCATCATACACCCCTACAGCGACTTCAGGTACGCATCATACACCCCTACAGCGACTTCAGGTACGCACCATACACCCCTACAGCGACTTCAGGTATGCACCATACACCCCTACAGCGACTTCAGGTACGCATCATACACCCCTACAGCGACTTCAGGTACGCACCATACACCCCTACAGCGACTTCAGGTATGCACCATACACCCCTACAGCGACTTCAGGTACGCATCATACACCCCTACAGCGACTTCAGGTATGCACCATACACCCCTACAGCGACTTCAGGTACGCATCATACACCCCTACAGCGACTTCAGGTACGCACCATACACCCCTACAGCGACTTCAGGTATGCACCATACACCCCTACAGCGACTTCAGGTACGCATCATACACCCCTACAGCGACTTCAGGTACGCACCATACACCCCTACAGCGACTTCAGGTACGCACCATACACCCCTACAGCTCTAGGGAATGGAAAATATCATGCACTGACAGCCACTTCAGGTCCATACAGACCATACAGCCTTGCCAGGGGGGAGGGAGGGGGTGGGGTGGAGAGGCACAGTGAGGGAGGGGAGAAGGAGTCTGGGTGTCTTTGGATGGGAGAGAGACGAGGTGAAAGACACAGTGGGGCCATGACCCAGAGGGAGAATATGTCCATCCTTCAGGTAAGAAAGAGAGGAAAGGAAGGAAGAGAGAAGAAGAAAAGAGAGGAGTGATCAGGAGATGGAGAATAGAGGGGAGGATGGATGGATGGATGGATAAAGGGATGGTCAGAGGGAGAGAGAGATGTGTTGAGGATATATAAGACAGTGGAGGAAACAGGTCAGACAGAGTGTGGGTGAGTAACCCTAACAGCAACATCACTTCAGTAACCACAACACTATGAATAGTGGAAGAGAGAAGAGGGAGGGATGGAAAGAGAGAGGGGGAGAGAAAGAGGTGTGAAAGACAGGGCAGCATAGAGGGAGAGCATGTCACCCCAATCAAATCTCATGTAGGCTACTCCATTCCATCCAAATCAATGAATAAAGGCTGTGTCTTCATTTGACCTATATAGCCTCATCTCCTTGAGTCCTTTCCTTTCCCTCATAACAACTGAAGAGATTTGACGAGGTTTCCACAGTTTATCAAGTCTTTCAGACCAGTGAAGGAGAGGCTGAGAAGGGGAAGCTAATGGGATGTACCCTGAGAGGAAAGACAGAGGGAGAGAAGAGACAGGACGTGCAGGCTGGCTGGTGGTGAGCTGATGATAAAGTTGGGGAACATCCTTCATGAACGTCCTTGTTACTAAGTTAGTAGAAACTCCTTAGAATAGAGAGAGAAAGAGAGGATTTGTGAATAGAGGGAGAATTGAAGGAAGGGAATCAGAGGAAGGGGGAGAGAGGGAGGGGGGAGAGAGAGGGGAGAGAAGGAGGGGAGAGGTAGGGTAGAGAGGGAGGGGGAAAGACAGAGAGGGGAGAGAAGGAGGGGAGAGGTAGGGGAGAGGAAGGGAGAGAGGGAGGGAGGGTGAGGGAGGGGAGAGAGAGGGAGGGTGAGGGAGGGGAGAGAAGGAGGGGAGAGGAAGGGAGAGAGAGGGAGGGTGAGGGAGGGGAGAGAAAGGGAGAGAGAGAGGGAGGGTGAGGGAGGGGAGAGAGAGGGAGGGAGATACTTTCTTAGAACGTGCTGTCCTGTCTAGTTTATTTTTACTGTAGTTCCGTAGCCCTTTCCTGCAGTCAAATGACCTAGTGGCTTCACAGGTGGAATGTTATTCATATTTTTCATACTTTTATAAGTAATAAACATTATTTCAAAAAAGCTGCTGAAAATCTGATGTTTCTATGTCAAACAGTTTTGTTATATTTCAGTCTTCTGTGATGTATATAAAGTGTAATATTGGTATGCGAACTCAAAGTGGAATACATTTGAACTCTATTCCTGACATGGTACAGGGGTCTTCTTTTTTTAAGCCCATAACCATGTGTATGAGGTGTGTATTTTAGTTTCACAGTAGATGTGTTTAAGACTACCTAGAAACACTCTGTGTGACCCTGATTTAGCCCAGTGCAGTAGGTTCATTGAACCAATCTGATAGAGGATATAATGAGACATGATATGTTACACACACTCACACACACACACACACACGTGCACAACACACACAACACACCACACACACACACTGTGTGTTCTCTGTGTGAAATATCTGTGATGTAAGTTGTCACTGTGCTTGCCCATAAAAATCAATCACACATAAGCCCTGTTTATACCTGCCACTAACATGCCTCCTTTGTCCTGATCTTGACCTGGTCTTTCAATCGTGTCTAAAAATGTGTCTAAAATGTGGGCTTAATAAGAATGTGGACAAGTTCAGGACAAAGCACACATGTTAGCACTCGACTAGCCTGTACCCCCGCACACTGACTCGGTACCCCCTGTATATTGCCTCGTTATTGTTCTTTTATTGTGTTACTTTTTATTTTTTACTTTAGTTTATTTAGTTAGTATTTTCTAAACTCTATTTCTTGAACCGCATTGTTGGTTAAGAGCTTGTAAGTAAGCATTTCACGGTAAGGTACCTGTTGTATTCGGCGCATGTGACAGATACAATTTGATTTGATTTGATATAGACAGGGTTTTAGATGGAGGCCTGCTGGCTTGGCCATGTGTGTGTGGTCTTGTGGGTGAACCCAACACAACACCCCCTGCTGGCTAATTACTGACAGTGTTTTAGAATCACAAATCTTTATAGAGAAAACCATCACATTGACAGTCCTTAGAAGGAGGTGAGGTGATCCTTAAAATGAAATGTCTTTAACTTCAGGCGTTGGATGTCTGTGAACATTTCATCATGTTGAAATCACTTCAGGGAATTAGATGGGGAAACATGTTGAAAACTCAGGGCTCCCAAGTGGTGCAGCAGTCTAGGGCACTGCATCTCAGTGCTAGAGGTGTCACCACAGACCCTGGTTTGATTCCAGGCTGTATCACAACCGGCCGTGATTGGGAGTCCCATTGGGCCGCGCACAATTGGCCCAGCGTCGTCCTGGTTAGGGTTTAGCCGGGGTAAGCCGTCATTGTAAATAAGAATTTGTTCTTAACTGACTTGCATAATTAAATAAAGGTTAAATAAAATAAAAAAGAAATAAAATCACTTCAGGGAATTAGATGAGACATTTTCTGGTGGTTGCTAGCCTTGGGTGTGTTTGAAACGTTTAAAAAACTTTGTAGACTGATGGATAATCAACCACCTGTCGATTGGTCTCTGTGTGGCGAGAGAGACAGAGTAGCAATCTCCAGACAGGCCTCAGAAACAATGGATTACTTGATCCCCCAGTCTCCTGGCCCACTTTGGTTCCGCCAGCCTCAATCGAATGCACACACACACACAAGCACACACACACACATATGAACACGAACACACACGAACACACACACATACGAACACACACATTCTCTTTTTTTTCTTTCTCATACTCTAAAACTCAATGGAGATCAGTCTCAGCTACCCCTCTTCTGATTCCAGTCAGGTGATGGAGGGAGGGAGATGGAGGGATGAGGGAAGTACAGAGGAGAGGTTTAGAGAATTGGATATCCTCCCTTTGCGCTTATTACTATTCACACATTCCATCACAATATGTAAATGACTGCACTATTCATTCTGTTATCACAATTGAATATGCATAAATTATGCATAATATTCTAAATTATGCATGTAGTGTATTCATTATGCATAATTCAGGTATCTAATCTTTCAATTAGGTACCTGTAGATTGGATCTATGAATAGAGAAGGGAGGGCGACAGACTGATATGGAGGGAACAATGGAGGGAACGAAAGACAGAGAGCTTAGTGACAAAGCCCTGTGTGTTTTGTCCTGACGATGACCTTGGTCTCCGGAGGTGTGTGTGTGTGCGTGCGTGCGTGCGTGTGTGTATAAAGTCTATCTTTGTTGAGTCTGGTGATAAGCTCTCACACCCATCACCTCATTAAGATAATACGAGTAGCCAAGACATAATGAGGAACAGAAAGAGAGGGGGAGAGAGTTGGAGAAAAATGTATTAAGAGCGACGTTAGAGGGATAGAGACAAAGTTCCTTTGTCTGGAACATATATTAGATATGCATATATTTCAGGCCAATAAAGCTTTAATAAAGCTAAAATAATAATTGTGAGAATACAGTGAGGCAGGGGGGAGGGAGAAAGTGGGGAAAGAGAGGGGGAAGGAGAAAGAGGGAAAGAGAGAGGGGGAGGAGAAAGAGGGAAAGAGAGAGGGGGGGAGAAAGAGGGGAAAAAGAGAGGGTGGACGGAGTAAGAGGGAAAGAGGGAGAGGGAAAAGTAGATATGTCCCAGATGCTTTAGTTTTGTTTAAGAGAGAGAGAAGTTGGTATTTACTGCATCAGCTGAGATTAGGAAGATGAGATAAGACTAATTTGCATGTCAGAAATGTTCTGCTATTTCTTTATTAACCTGCAGATACTTCAAGGTGTGGCTGAGCATGTCTCTGCATGTGTGTCTACCCATACACTGGAACCTTAGTTGTCATTTACATTTTGTCAAGTTCTAACAGGAAAACAATGAACTGAGACACAGGAAGGAAGTGACTTGTATTAAGAGCGATGACTGCTTGGTTGGAGTCCAGTAGAGCAGCAATTCCATTCCAACTCCAGTCTGCTCATGAATAGAACACTGATGAGGATGTCAATGAGAATCTCACAATTCAGAATTGGAATTTCTATGACATTCATCTCCTGAAATAAATTGACTGGAACTCTGTTCAGAAAAACAGATCTGGAAACATATTCATCCAGATTGGTTTATGGGGGTATAACAGGATGAATACAGATTGAACTATTTTCTCTCACAATGGATCTGGTTCCCTTTTAGCGAACCACACCCAGCCATAGGGCATATGCACTTAGAAAACAAGGTGCTATCTAGGACCTAAAAGGGTTCTTCGGCTGTTCCCATTGGCAAACCCTTTGAAGAACCCATTAGGGGTCCATGTAGAACCCTCTGTGGTTCCACATGGATCCCAAATGAGTTCTACCTGGAAACAAAAAGGGTTCTCCTATGGTGACAGCCGATTAACCTTTTGGTAACTTTTTTTCTAGTGTAGAATCACATTTATTTATATAGCCCTTCTTACATCAGCTGATATCTCAAAGTGCTGTACAGTAACCCAGCCTAAAACCCCAAACAGCAAGCAATGCAGGTGTAGAAGCACGGTGGCTAGGAAAAACTCCCTAGAAAGGCCAAAACCTAGGAAGAAACCTAGAGAGAAACCAGGCTATGAGGGGTGGCCAGTCCTCTTCTGGCTGTGCCGGGTGGAGATTATAACAGCACATGGCCTAGATGTTCAAATGTTCATAAATGACCAGCATTGTCAAATAATAATAATCATAGTAGTTGTCGAGGGTGCAACAAGTCAGTAACACAAGAGTAAGTGTCAGTTGGCTTTTTCATAGCCGATCTTTGAGAGTATCTCTACCGCTCCTGCTGTCTCTAGAGAGTTGGAAACAGCAGGTCTGGGACAGGTAGCACATCCGGTGAATAGGTCAGGGTTCGAGCAGGTCTGGGACAACAGGTCTGGGACAGGTAGCACGTCCGGTGAACAGGTCAGGGTTCCATAGCTGCAGGCAGAACAGTTGGAACTGGAGCAGCAGCACGGCCAGGTGAACTGGGGACAGCAAGGAGTCATCAGGCCAGGTAGTCCTGAGGCATGGTCCTAGGGCTCAGGTCCTCCGAGAGAGAGAAAGAAAGAGAAAGAGAGAATTAGAGAGAGCATATTTAAATTCACACAGGACACCGGAAAAGACAAGAGAAATACTCCAGATGTGACAGACTGACCCTAGCCCCCCGACACATAAACTACTGCAGCATAAATACTGGAGGCTGAGACAGGAGGGGTCAGGAGACACTGTGGCCCTATCCGATGAAACCCCCGGACAGGGCCAAACAGGTAGGATATAACCCCACCCACTTTGCCAAAGCACAGCCTCCACACCACTGGAGGGATATCTCCAACCACCAACATACCATCCCGGGACGAGGCCGAGTATAGCCCACAAAGATCTCCGCCACGGCACAGCCCAAGGGGGGGCACCAACCCAGACAGGAAGACCACGTCAGTGACTCAACCCACTCAAGTGACGCACCCCTCCCAGGGACGGCATGGAAGAACACCAGTAAGCCAGTGACTCGGCCCCCGTAATAGGGGTAGAGGCAGAGAATCCCAGTGGAAAGAGGGGAAACCGGCCAGGCAGAGACAGCAAGGGCGGTTCGTTGCTCCAGCCTTTCCGTTCACCTTCACACCCCTGGGCCAGACTACACTTAATGATAGGACCTACTGAAGAGATGTGTCTTCAGTAAAGACTTAAAGGTTGAGACTGAGTCTGCGTCTCTCACATGGGTACGCAGACTATTCCATAAAATGGAGCTCTATAGGAGAAAGCCCTGCCTCCAGCTGTTTGCTTAGAAATTCTAGGAACAATTAGGAGGCCCGCGTCTTGTGACCGTAGCGTACGTGTAGGTATGTACGGCAGGACCAAATCGGAAAGATAGGTAGGAGCAAGCCCATGTAATGCTTTCTAGGTTAGCAGTAAAACCTTCAAATCAGCCCTTGCCTTAACAGGAAGCCAGTGTAGGGAGGCTAGCACTGGAGTAATATGATCAAATTTTTTGGTTCTAGTCAGGATTCTAGCAGCCGTATTTAGCACTAGCGGAAGTTTATTTAGTGCTTTATCCGGGTAGCCGGAAAGTAGAGTATTGCAGTAGTCCAACCTAGAAGTAACAAAGGCATGGATTAATTTTTCTGCGTCATTTTTGGACAGAAAGTTTCTGATTTTTGCAATGTTACATAGATGGAAAAAAGCTGTCCTTGAAACAGTCTTGATATGTTCTTCAAAAGAGAGATCAGGGTCCAGAGTAACGCCAAGGTCCTTCACAGTTTTATTTGAGACGACTGTACAACCATCCAGATTAATTGTCAGATTCAACAGAAGATCTCTTTGTTTCTTGGGACCTAGAACAAGCATCTCTGTTTTGTCCGAGTTTAAGAGTAGAAAGTTTGCAGCCATCCACTTCCTTATGTCTGAGACACAGGCTTCTAGCAAGGGCAATTTTGGGGCTTCACCATGTTTCATTGAAATGTACAGCTGTGTGTCATCCGCATAGCAGTGAAATTTAACATTATGTTTTCGAATGACATCCCCAAGAGGTAAAATATATAGTGAAAACAATAGTGGTCCTAAAACGGAACCTTGAGGAACACCGAAATTTACAGTTGATTTGTCAGAGGACAAACCATTCACAGAGACAAACTGATATTTTTCCGACAGATAAGACCTAAACCAGGCCAGAACTTGTCCATGTAGACCAATTTGGGTTTCCAATCTCTCCAAAAGAATGTGGTGATCGATGGTATCAAAAGCAGCACTAAGATCTAGGAGCACGAGGACAGACGCAGAACCTCGGTCTGACGTCATTAAAAGGTCATTTACCACCTTCACAAGTGCAGTCTCGGTGCTATGATGGGGTCTAAAACCAGACTGAAGCGTTTCGTGTACATTGTTTGTCTTC
Source organism: Salmo trutta (assembly GCF_901001165.1). Taxonomy (NCBI): domain Eukaryota; kingdom Metazoa; phylum Chordata; class Actinopteri; order Salmoniformes; family Salmonidae; genus Salmo; species Salmo trutta. Next base: position 7,244,682 of record NC_042993.1, on the reverse strand, counting down.
AGGAAGGCAGTGAGTTGCTGCGCAACAGCTTTTTCTAAAATTTTTGAGAGGAATGGAAGATTCGATATAGGCCGATAGTTTTTTATAATTTCTGGGTCAAGATTTGGCTTTTTCAAGAGAGGCTTTATTTCTGCCACTTTTAGTGAGTTTGGTACACATCCGGTGGATAGAGAGCCGTTTATTATGTTCAACATAGGAGGGCCAAGCACAGAAAGCAGCTCTTTCAGTAGTTTAGTTGGAATAGAGTCCAGTATGCAGCTTGAAGGTTTAGAGGCCATGATTATTTTCATCATTGTGTCAAGAGATATAGTACTACAGCACTTTAGTGTCTCCCTTGATCCTAGGTCCTGGCAGGGTTGTGCAGACTCAGGACAACTGAGCTTTGGAGGAATACGCAGATTTAAAGAGGAGTCCGTAATTTGCTTTCTAATGATCATGATCTTTTCCTCAAAGAAGTTCATGAATTCATCACTGCTGAAGTGAGAGCCATCCTCTCTTGGGGAATGCTGCTTTTTAGTTAACTTTGCGACAGTATCAAAAAGAAATTTCGGATTGTTCTTGTTTTCCTCAATTAAGTTGGAAAAATAGGATGATCGAGCAGCAGTGAGGGCTCTTCGATACTGCACGGTACTGTCTTTCCAAGCTAGTCGGAAGACTTCCAGTTTGGTGTGGCGCCATTTCCGTTCCAATTTTCTGGAAGCTTGCTTCAGAGCTCGTGTATTTTCTGTATACCAGGGAGCTAGTTTCTTATGACAAATGTTTTTAGTTTTTAGGGGTGCAACTGCATCTAGGGTATTGCGCAAGGTTAAATTGAGTTCCTCGGTTAGGTGGTTAACTGATTTTTGTCCTCTGACGTCCTTGGGTAGGCAGAGGGAGTCTGGAAGGGCATCAAGGAATCTTTGGGTTGTCTGGGAATTTATAGCACGACTTTTAATGCTTCTTGGTTGGGGTCTGAGCAAATTATTTGTTGCGATTGCGAACGTAATAAAATGGTGGTCTGATAGTCCAGGGTTATGAGGAAAAACATTAAGATCCACAACATTTATTCCATGGGACAAAACTAGGTCCAGAGTATGACTGTGGCAGTGAGTAGGTCCAGAGACATGTTGGACAAAACCCACTGAGTCGATGATGGCTCCGAAAGCCTTTTGGAGTGGGTCTGTGGACTTTTCCATGTGAATATTCAACTCACCAAAAATTTGAATATTATCTGCGATGACTACAAGGTCCGATAGGAATTCAGGGAACTCAGTGAGGAACGCTGCATATGGCCCAGGAGGCCTGTAAACAGTAGCTATAAAAAGTGATTGAGTAGGCTGCATAGATTTCATGACTAGAAGCTCAAAAGACGAAAATGTCGTTGTTGTTTTTTTTGGGGTAAATTGAAATTTGCTATCATAAATGTTAGCAACACCTCCACCTTTGCGGGATGCGCGGGAGATATGGTCACTAGTGTAACCAGAGGGTGAGGCCTCATTTAACACAGTAAATTCATCAGGCTTAAGCCATGTTTCAGTCAGGCCAATCACATCAAGATTATGATCAGTGATTAGTTCATTGACTATAACTGCCTTTGAAGTGAGGGATCTAACATTAAGTAGCCTATTTTGAGATGTAAGGTATCACAATCTCTTTCAATAATGGCAGGGATGGAGGAGGTCTTTATACTAGTGAGATTGCTAAAGCGAACACCGCCATCTTTAATTTTGCCCAACCTAGATCGAGGCACAGACACAATCTCAATGGGGATAGCTGAGCTGACTACACTGACTGTGCTAGTGGCAGACTCCACTAAGCTGGCAGGCTGGCTAACAGCCTGCTGCCTGGCCTGCACCCTATCTCATTGTGGAGCTAGGGGAGTTAGAGCCCTGTCTATGTTCGTAGATAAGATGAGAGCACCCCTCCAGCTAGGATGGAGTCCGTCACTCCTCAACAGTCCAGGCTTGGTCCTATTTGTGGGTGAGTCCCAGAAAGAGGGACAATTATCTACAAATTCTATCTTTTGGGTGGGGCAGAAAACAGTTTTCAACCAGCGATTGAGTTGTGAGACTCTGCTGTAGTGCTCATCACTCCCCTTAACTGGGAGGGGGCCAGAGACAATTAATCGATGCCGACACATCTTTCTAGCTGATTTACACGCTGAAGCTATGTTGCGCTTGGTGACCTCTGACTGTTTCATCCTAACATCGTTGGTGCCGACGTGGATAACAATATCTCTATACTCTCTACACTCGCCAGTTTTAGCTTTAGCCAGCACCGTCTTTAGATTAGCCTTAACGTCGGTAGCCCTGCCCCCTAGTAAACAGTGTATGATCGCTGGATGATTCGTTTTTAGTCTAATACTGCGGGTAATGGAGTCGCCAATGACTAGGGTTTTCAATTTGTCAGAGCTAATGGTGAGAGGCTTCGGCGTCTCAGACCCCACTGAACAGCCAGACTGCCTGGTCTGAAGTACCCAGCACGTATTGTACCACAAAGCAAAAATTCAGACACCCATTTCTGAGCATCAAGCATTTTAATCTTTCCCCTGAAAAAAATCCCTCCCATTCTTCCCTTCTCCAGACTTGACCTTTAAATGTTGTCATTTGTTTGTGGGCACAAAAATTTGCTGGTATCAGCTGTCACAACCCAGCTTGGACAAAGGAACCTAATGTGTAGAGACTTAATGAGGTTTGGTGATGTGATGTTCTCTGGAAGGTGTCTGTTCTTTAGTCTCTTCACATACACATATAAACTCAGCAAAAAAATAAACGTCCTCTCACTGTCAACTGCGTTTATTTTCAGCAAACTTAACATGTGTAAATATTTGTATGAACATAACAAGATTCAACAACTGAGACATAAACTGAACAAGTTCCACAGACATGTGACTAACAGAAATGGAATAATGTGTCCGTGAACAAAGGGGGGGGGGGTCAAAATCAAAAGTAACAGTCAGTATCTGGTGTGGCCACCAGCTGCATTAAGTACTGCAGAGCATCTCCTCATGGACTGCACCAGATTTGCCAGTTCTTGCTGTGAGATGTTACCCCACACTTCCACCAAGGCATCTGCAAGTTCCCGGACATTTCTGGGGGGAATGGCCCTAGCCCTCACCCTCCGATCCAACAGGTCCCAGACTTGCTCAATGGGATTGAGATCTGGGCTCTTCGCTGGCCACGGCAGAACACTGACATTCCTATCTTGCAGGAATTCACGCACAGAACGTGCAGTATGGCTGGTGGCATTGTCATGCTGGAGGGTCATGTCAGGATGAGCCTGCAGACATGAGGGAGGAGGATATCTTCCCTGTAACGCACAGCGTTGAGATTGCCTGCAATGACAACAAGCTCAGTCCGATGACGCTGTGACACACCGCCCCAGACCATGACGGACCCTCCACCTCCAAATCGATCCCGCTCCAGAGTACAGGCCTCGGTGTAACGCTCATTCCTTCGACGATAAACGCAAATCCCATCACCACTCCTGGTGAGACAAAACTGCGACTCGTCAGTGAAGAGCACTTTTTGCCAGTTCTGTCTGGTCCAGCGACGGTGGGTTTGTGCCCATAGGCGATGTTGTTGCCGGTGATGTCTGGTGAGGACCTGCCTTACATCAGGCCTACAAGCCCTCAGTCCAGCCTCTCTCAGCCTATTGCGGACAGTCTGAACACTGATGGAGGGATTGTGCGTTCCTGGTGTAACTCGGGCAGTTGTTGTTGCCATCCTGTACCTGTCCCACAAGTGTGATGTTCGGATGTACCCATCCTGTACAGGTGTTGTTACACGTGGTCTGCCACTGCGAGGACGTCCTGTCTCAGGCATCTCACAGTACGGACATTGCAATTTATTTCCCTAGCCACATCTGCAGTCCTCATACCTCCTTGCAGCATGCCTAAGGCACGGTCACACAACTGAGCAGGGACCCTGGGCAGCTTTCTTTTGGTGTTTTTCCCAAGTCAGTAGAAAGGCCTCTTTAGTGTCCTATGTTTTCATAACTGTGACCTTAATTGCCTACTGTCTTTAAGCTGTTAGTATCTTAAAGAACGTTCCACATGTGCATGTTCATTAATTGTTTATGGTTCATTGAACAAGCATGGGAATCAGTGTTTAACCTCTTACATCTAGACGTTCCGCTAGTGGAACACCACTCCAATATCCAATGATAAGGCGTGGCGCGAATTACAAATTCCTCGAAAATCCGAAAACTTCAATTTTTCAAACATATGACTATTTTACATCATTTTAAAGACAAGACTCTCCTTTATCTAACCACACTGTCCGATTTCAAAAAGGCTTTACAATGAAAGCAAAACATTAGATTATGTCAGCAGAGTACCCAGCCAGAAATAATCAGACACCCATTTTTCAAGCTAGCATATAATGTCACAAAAACCAAAATCACAGCTAAATGCAGCAGTAACCTTTGATGATCTTCATCAGATGACACTCCTAGGACATTATGTTATACAATACATTCATGTTTTGTTCAATCAAGTACATATTTTTATCAAAAAACAGCTTTTTACATTAGCATGTGACGTTCAGAACTAGCATTCCCACCGAACACTTCCGGTGAATTTACTAAATTACTCACGATAAACGTTCACAAAAAACACAATTATTTTAAGAATTATAGATACAGAACTCCTTTATGCAATCGCGGTGTCCGATTTTAAAATAGCTTTTCGGTGAAAGCACATTTTGCAATATTCTGAGTAGATAGCTCGCCATCACGGGCTAGCTAATTTGACACCCACCAAGTTTGGTACTCACCAAACTCAGATTTACTATAAGAAAAATTGGATTACCTTTGCTGTTCTTCGTCAGAATGCACTCCCAGGACTTCTACTTCAACAACAAATGTTGGTTTGGTTCCAAATAATCCATAGTTATATCCAAATAGCGGCGTTTTGTTCGTGCGTTCAAGACACTGTCCGAAGGGTGACGAAGGGTGACGCGCGGACGCGTATTGTGACAAAAAAAATCAAAATATTCCATTACCGTACTTCGAAGCATGTCAGACGCTGTTTAAAATAAATTTTTATGCGATTTTTCTCGTAAAAAAGCGATAATATTCCGACCGGGAGACGTCCTTCCCGTTCAAAGACTCAAAATCTAAAATGGACTCTTCACGTGCACACGCGCACCCGTCTCATTGTTCTCAGATCGACCACTTACCAAATGCGCTACTGTTTTTCAGCCATGGACAGCAGAGTCATCATTCAACGTTCTGGCGCCTTCTGAGAGCCTATGGGAGCGTTAGAAAGTGTCACGTTACAGCAGAGATCCTTTGTTTTGGATAGAGATAACAAAGAAGGCCAAGAAATGGTCAGACAGGGTACTTCCTGTACAGAATCTTCTCAGGTTTTGGCCTGCCATTTGAGTTCTGTTATACTCACAGACACCATTCAAACAGTTTTAGAAACTTTGGAGTGTTTTCTATCCAAAGCTACTAATTATATGCATATTCTAGTTTCTGGGCAGGAGTAATAACCAGATTAAATCAGGTACGTTTTTTATCCGGCCGTGAAAATACTGCCACCTATCCATAACAAGTTAAACCCTTTACAATGAAGATGTGTGAAGTTATTTGGATTTTTACGAATTATCTTTGAAAGACAGGGTCCTGAAAAAGGGACGCTTCTTTTTTTGCTGAGTTTATATATAGTGGCGGTTTCAGCGCCAAGATCTTTGTAAGGCAGGGTTTACACATACAAACACACACCACCAGTCCAAGGGAAGGGTTAAACCACTTTATTATCAGGTTTTGGCAGCGTTCCTCATATACACAACTCAAAACAAACAGAGTAAATACTTTGTCACCAGTGGAAGATCCTCCAAATTTGGTCTTCAGGGGTTCCATCCTTGTTGAAATCATCAGTTCCTTTCTTCCGGCAAACCTCCTTCTCCACCGTACTCTCTGCCGCTCCAATAACCTCCTACTCGTTTACCTGCCGGGGTCAAAGGAAAGAACCAAGAAAGAAAACCCAGGGCGCGGTTAAGTAGAGGCCCTGATTGGTTTCAGCTGTCCACAGTTTGGCTCTAATTACAACTGGAGACAGGTGTGGCTGTTCTGCTGCAGTCTAGAATTTTTCCCTGAGCAGTCTATGCTCCTGCCTCTGGGGAATACTTCACATTGCTGTCCGTGGTCCTACCTCTGGGGAATACTTCACATTGATGTCCGTGGTCCTGCCTCTGGGGAATATTTCACGTTGCTGTCCGTGGTCCTGGCAGCCAGAAAACACAGAACCTTGCAGGCACATACCGTCCATTCACCACACAGCCCCTGAAACAACTACAATATATACTGCTAAAAAAAATAAAGGGATCTTATCCCGATCTTATCCCGGTATTGGGATTCATTGTCATGTGACCATGGCGGGGAATTCAAAACTGCAAGAGTAATCATTTCAAAAAATCAAATAATCAACTATTTTCCTCCATTTGAAAGATATATCTCCTAAATCTAACCACGCTGTCCGATTTTCAGAGGCATTACGGAGAATGCATAAAGTTAGGTTATGTGAGGAGAGTACATTGACAATAGCTGCGTGTAATGTTTAGCCAATTCAAAGAAGGGCATCAACAGACAGAAAACTAGCTAGAATTATGCACTTACCTTTGACAATCTGCATCAGATGACACTCATAGGACATTATGTTATACAATACATGCATTTTTAGTTCCATCAAGTTCATATTTATATCCAAAAACAGCATTTACAGTCGCGGTGAAATTCAGAATTTTTTTCGGCTCGAATGCACCCAGTGAATCCAGCATTACAAATCACGGAATTACTATTCGAAAACATTGGTAAATTATAATATTGTCATTCAAAGAATAATATATTATCATCTCGTAATTGCTACCGAAGGGCCAGATCTCAAAATAACTTTACTGGGAAATCACATTTTGTATAAACTGGGTACTATGCTAACAACAATAAGCTATATGCTAAGCTAAGCTAAGCTATACCGTTAGCATTAGCATCATCTAATATCGATAATAACATTCTAAATATCCCCTTACCTTTGATTATCTCCATCAGAAGGCGCTGCCAGAGATCCCAGGTCCAGAACAAATGTGGTTTCTTTTGACAAAGTTCATAATTTATGTCCAAATAGTTAGCGTTCAGTAGGCTCCCACAAAATGAGGTGGGCAGTGTAAAGTCACGTCGAAAAACTAAAGAAAACCTAGTAAATAATCTATTTACGTTTGTTTAAACATGTCAAACGTTGTTTAGCACTAATCTTTTGTTCCATTTTTAACGTGAAACATCAGTAAACATCAGTAATATTTTCACACAACCTATCAAGTGTCTAGAATAAACGATAATGACAAAGGCACTCTTCTCAGATTCATGCGCAGGCGCAAAAAATGAAGTGATGACGTGTCAACTTGTAAGCTTTCTAATTCGGTGTGTATTTATCACAGATGCTTCAAACAACTTTCTAAAGATCGTTGACATCTAGTGGAAGCAGTAGGAGTTGCGAACTGAATCCTTTCTCACTGTGGTATCTTTAAAACAATGACACTAAATAGTACAGTCACAAAATTCTCTTTTTTTTAAATCTATTTTTCACAGGTTTTTGCCTGCAATATGAGTTTTGTTATACTTACAGACACCATTCAAACTGTTTTAGAAAATTCAGAGTGTTTTCTATCCGAATGTGTTAATAATATGCATATCCTAGCTTCTGAGTTGGTGTAGGAGGCAGTTAAAAATTGCCACATATTTTTTTCAAAATTCTCAATACTGCCCCCGTGGCCCGTAGAGGTTAAACAACACATCCTAGATCTGAATGAAAGAAATAATCTTATTAAATACTTTTTTCTTTACATAGTTGAATGTGCTGACAACAAAATCACACAAAAATAATCAATGGAAATCCAATTTATCAACCCATGGAGGTCTGGATTTGGAGTCACACTCAAAATTAAAGTGGAAAACCACACTACACACTGATCCAACTTTGATGTAATGTCCTTAAAACAAGTCAAAATGAGGCTCAGTAGTGTGTGTGGCCTCCACGTGCCTGTATGACCTCCCTACAACGCCTGGGCATGCTCCTGATGAGGTGGCGGATGGTCTCCTGAGGGATCTCCTCCCAGACCTGGACTAAAGCATCTGCCAACTCCTGGACAGTCTGCGGTGCAATGTGGCGTTGGTCGATGGAGCGAGACATGATGTCCCAGATGTGCTCAATTGGATTCAGGTCTGGGGAACGGGCAGGCCAGTCCATAGCATCAATGCCTTCCTCTTGCAGGAACTGCTGACACACTCCAGCCACATGAGGTCTAGCATTGTCTTGCATTAGGAGGAACCCAGGGCCAACCGCACCAGCATATGGTCTCACAAGGGGTCTGAGGATCTCATCTCGGTACCTAATGGCAGTCAGGCTACCTCTGGCGAGCACATGGAGGGCTGTGCGGCCCCCCAAAGAAATACCACCCCACACCATGACTGACCCACCGCCAAACCGGTCATGCTGGAGGATGTTGCAGGCAGCAGAACGTTCTCCACGGCATCTCCAGACTCTGTCACGTCTGTCACATGTGCTCAGTGTGAACCTGCTTTCATCTGTGAAGAGCACAGGGCGCCAGTGGCGAATTTGCCAATCTTGGTGTTCTCTGGCAAATGCCAAACGTCCTGCACGGTGTTGGGCTGTAAGAACAACCCCCACCTGTGGACGTCGGGCCCTCATACCACCCTCATGGAGTCTGTTTCTGACCGTTTGAGCAGCCACATGCACATTTGTGGCCTGCTGGAGGTCATTTTGAAAGGCCCTGGCAGTGCTTCTCCTGCTCCTCCTTGCACAAAGGCGGAGGTAGCGGTCCTGCTGCTGGGTTGTTGCCCTCCTACGGCCTCCTCCACGTCTCCTGATGTACTGGCCTGTCTCCTGGTAGCGCCTCCATGCTCTGGACACTACGCTGACAGACACAGCAAACCTTCTTGCCACAGCTCGCATTGATGTGCCATCCTGGATGAGCTGCACTACCTGAGCCACTTGTGTGGGTTGTAGACTCCGTCTCATGCTACCACAAGAGTGAAAGCACCGCCAGCATTCAAAGTGACCAAAACATCAGCCAGGAAGCATAGGAACTGAGAAGTGGTCTGTGGTCCCCACCTGCAGAACCACTCCTTTATTGGGGGTGTCTTGCTAATTGCCTATAATTTCCACCTGTTGTCTATTCCATTTGCACAACAGCATGTGAAATTTACTGTCAATCAGTGTTGCTTCCTAAGTGTACAGTTTGATTTCACAGAAGTGTGATTGACTTGGAGTTACATTGTGTTGTTTAAGTGTTCCCTTTATTGTTTTGAGCAGTGTATATATATATATACAGTGGGGGAAAAATCCCCTGCTGATTTTGTATGTTTGCCCACTTACAAAGAAATGATCAGTCTATAATTTTACTGGTAGGTTTATTTGAACAGTGAGAGACAGAATAACAACAAAAAAATCCAGAAAACCGCATGTCAAAAATGTTATAAAATGATTTGCATTTTAATGAGGGAAATAGGTATTTGACCCCTCTGCAAAACATGACTTAGTACTTGGTGGCAAAACCCTTGTTGGCAATCAGAGGTCAGACGTTTCTTGTAGTTGGCCACCAGGTTTGCACACATCTCAGGAGGGATTTTGTCCCACTGCTCTTTGCAGATCTTCTCCAAGTCATTAAGGTTTCGAGGCTGACGTTTGGCAACTCGAACCTTCAGCTCCCTCCACAGATTTTCTATGGGATTAAGGTCTGGAGACTGGCTAGGCCACTCCAGGACCTTAATGTGCTTCTTCTTGAGCCACTCCTTTGTTGCCTTGGTCGTGTGTTTTGGGTCATTGTCATGCTGGAATACCCATCCACGACCCATTTTCAATGCCCTGGCTGAGGGAAGGAGGTTCTCACCCAAGATTTGACGGTACATGGCCCCATCCATCGTCCCTTTGATGTGGTGAAGTTGTCCTGTCCCCTTAGCAGAAAAACACCCCCAAAGCATAATGTTTCCACCTCCATGTTTGACGGTGGAGATAGTGTTCTTGGGGTCATAGGCAGCATTCCTCCTCCTCCAAACACGGCGAGTTGAGTTGACATCAAAGAGCTCCATTTTGGTCTCATCTGACCACAACACTTTCACCAGTTGTCCTCTGAATCATTCCGATGTTCATTGGCAAACTTCAGACGGGCATGTATATGTATTCTTGAGCAGGGGGACCTTGCGGGCGCTGCAGGATTTCAGTCCTTGACGGCGTAGTGTGTTACAAATTGTTTTCTTGGTGACTATGGTCCCAGCTGCCTTGAGATCATTGACAAGATCCTCCCGTGTAGTTCTGGGCTGATTCCTTACCGTTCTCATGATCATTGCAACTCCACGAGGTGAGATCTTGTATGGAGCCCCAGGCCGAGGGATATTGACAGTTCTTTTGTGTTTCTTCCATTTGCGAATAATCACACCAAATGTTGTACCCTTCTCACCAAGCTGCTTGGCGATGGTCTTGTAGCCCATTCCAGCCTTGTGTAGGTCTACCATCTTGTCCCTGACATTCTTGGAGAGCTCTTTGGTCTTGGCCATGGTGGAGAGTTTGGAATTTGATTGATTGATTGCTTCTGTGGACAGGTGTCTTTTTTACAGGTAACAAGCTGCGGTTAGGAGCACTCCCTTTAAGAGTGTGCTCCTAATCTCAGCTCGTTACCTGTATAAAAGACACCTGGGAGCCAGAAATCTTTCTGATTGAGAGGGGGTCAAATACTTTTTCCCTCATTAAAATGCAAATCAATTTTTAACATTTCTGACATGCGTTTTTCTGGATATTTTTGTTGTTATTCTGTCTCTCACTGTTCAAATAAACCTACCATTAAAATTATAGACTGATCCTTTCTTTGTCAGTGGGCAAACGTACAAAATCAGCAGGGGATCAAATACTTTTTTCCCCCACTGTATGTCTCTCTCTCCATCGGTCTGTCTGTCTGTCTGCTTTGTACATAATCTCAGAGCCTCACCGAGACAGATAATATGTTATTATCTGTACTACTTGAATCTACTGAGGTTTAGCCAAACCTGAGGTTTATCTCTGTTAAAGACTACTGCCAGACTAGCCGGAGCAGTGTGTAGGGGGTGAGATAGTGGTGTCTTCTGCCAGACTAGCCGGAGCAGTGTGTAGGGGGGTGAGATAGTGGTGTCTTCTGCCAGACTAGCTGGAGCAGTGTGTAGGAGGGTGAGATAGTGGTGTCTTCTGCCAGACTAGCCGGAGCAGTGTGTAGGGGGGAGAGATAGTGGTGTCTTCTGCCAGACTAGCCGGAGCAGTGTGTAGGGGGGTGAGATAGTGGTGTCTTCTGCCAGACTAGCCGGAGCAGTGTGTAGGGGGTGAGATAGTGGTGTCTTCTGCCAGACTAGCCGGAGCAGTGTGTAGGGGGTGAGATAGTGGTGTCTTCTGCCAGACTAGCTGGAGCAGTGTGTAGGGGGTGAGATAGTGGTGTCTTCTGCCAGACTAGCCGGAGCAGTGTGTAGGGGGTGAGATAGTGGTGTCTTCTGCCAGACTAGCTGGAGCAGTGTGTAGGGGGTGAGATAGTGGTGTCTTCTGCCAGACTAGCCGGAGCAGTGTGTAGGGGGTGAGATAGTGGTGTCTTCTGCCAGACTAGCTGGAGCAGTGTGTAGGGGGTGAGATAGTGGTGTCTTCTGCCAGACTAGCCGGAGCAGTGTGTAGGGGGTGAGATAGTGGTGTCTTCTGCCAGACTAGCTGGAGCAGTGTGTAGGGGGTGAGATAGTGGTGTCTTCTGCCAGACTAGCTGGAGCAGTGTGTAGGGGGTGAGATAGTGGTGTCTTCTGCCAGACTAGCCGGAGCAGTGTGTAGGGGGTGAGATAGTGGTGTCTTCTGCCAGACTAGCCGGAGCAGTGTGTAGGGGGTGAGATAGTGGTGTCTTCTGCCAGACTAGCTGGAGTAATGTGTAGGGGGTGAGATAGTGGTGTCTTCTGCCAGACTAGCTGGAGCAGTGTGTAGGGGGTGAGATAGTGGTGTCTTCTGCCAGACTAGCTGGAGCAGTGTGTAGGGGGTGAGATAGTGGTGTCTTCTGCCAGACTAGCTGGAGCAGTGTGTAGGGGGTGAGATAGTGGTGTCTTGTCATAATCCGTGTATGTAGGTGGCAGGGAAGTCGGGCGCAGGAGGAACCAGAGTGGTTAAAAAATTTAGTATTTATTAACAAAACTAACTCCAAAACCAACGTAGAAAAATAATACGGGTAAACAATAACCCGTCGCACACCGATACATCAACAACACGTACATAACATAACAAACAATCACCGACAAGGATATGAGGGGAAACAGAGGGTTAAATACACAACATGTAATTACTGGGATAAGAAACAGGTGTGTAAGGAGACCAGACAAAACCAATGGAAAATGAAAAACTGATCAATGGTGGCTAGAAGACCGGTGACGTCGATCGCCGAGCACCGCCCGAACAAGGAGGGGCATCAACGTTGGTAGAAGTCGTGACAGTCCTCTAGTGTGTGTGTTTGCCACAGTGTGATATGGAAGTGATGTTATTCATTTGTTCCCTTCTAACTCATACCTCTATATTCCAAGGTCAGGATGACATCATTATCGCCCACAGCAGTTGTCCAGAGTGTTTCTCTATTAATCCTTTTATTCAATATCACGGTTCTAAACCCACCGCTGGCTCTGGAACTAGACTGTCTGAGAGACGGGGTGTGTGTGTGAGAGTCGTCATAGTTAATCTGGATCATTCCATTAATGATCCCAGAACTGGAGTCCCACAGAAAAGAGAGGAGTGTGATAGTTGGTGAAAAATATAATACAGGAAATGAGATCAATTGGGATATGTCATTGGTATTGATGATAGGGAACCCCTCTCTCTCTCCCCCTCTCCCCTCCTCTCCTCTCCTCTCCTCTCCCAGGTTCTACTGGGACCTGATCATGTTGTGTCTGATGATAGGGAACCTCTCTCTCTCCCTCTCTCCCCCTCTCCCCTCCCCTCCTCTCCCAGGTTCTACTGGGATCTGATCATGTTGTGTCTGATGATAGGGAACCTCTCTCTCTCCCCCTCTCCCCTCTCCCTCCTCTCCTCTCCCAGGTTCTACTGGGATCTGATCATGTTGTGTCTGATGATAGGGAGCCTCTCTCTCTCCCCCTCTCCCCTCCCCTCCTCTCCTCTCCCAGGTTCTACTGGGACCTGATCATGTTGTGTCTAATGATAGGGAACCTCTCTCTCTCTCCCCCTCTCCCCTCCCCTCCTCTCCTCTCCCAGGTTCTACTGGGATCTGATCATGTTGTGTCTGATGATAGGGAGCCTCTCTCTCTCCCCCTCTCCCCTCCCCTCCTCTCCTCTCCCAGGTTCTACTGGGATCTGATCATGTTGTGTCTGATGATAGGGAACCTCTCTCTCTCCCCCTCTCCCCTCCCCTCCTCTCCTCTCCCAGGTTCTACTGGGATCTGATCATGTTGTGTCTGATGATAGGGAGCCTCTCTCTCTCCCCCTCTCCCCTCCCCTCCTCTCCTCTCCCAGGTTCTACTGGGACCTGATCATGTTGTGTCTAATGATAGGGAACCTCTCTCTCTCTCCCCCTCTCCCCTCCCCTCCTCTCCTCTCCCAGGTTCTACTGGGACCTGATCATGTTGTGTTTGATGATGGGGAACCTGATCATTCTGCCAGTAGGAATCACCTTCTTTAAGGATGAAAACACTCCTCCCTGGATCATCTTCAATGTGGTCTCTGATACTCTCTTCCTGGTTGACCTGGTCCTCAACTTCAGGACTGGTATCGTCAAGGAGGACAGCACTGAGATACTGCTAGACCCCAAGTCAGTGTGTGTGTGTGTGTGTGTGTGTGTGTGTGTGTGTGTGTGTGTGTGTGTGTGTGTGTGTGTGTGTGTGTGTGTGTGTGTGTGTGTGTGTGTGTGTGTGTGTGAAGGTGACACAGAGCTGGAGACAATGCTTCCCTATGTGGTGTTCTTCCAGAATTTGAATGAATGGAGTTGTTTGTTATTTCTTCTAAAGTACCATAACTACTGGGGCCATAGGAATCAATGTTGTTCTATGCTATGCTATGCTAAGCTAACTGTGAGACCATATAAATATAAACTGTTGTTCTATGCAGTGCTAAGCTAACTGTGAGACCATAGGAATAATACCAGAATGCTAAGCTAACTGTGAGACCATAGAAATGACTATTATATTATGCTATGCTACCACAGGGCTATCCGTCAGCGCTACCTAAAGAGCTGGTTTGCGGTGGACTTTGTGTCGTCCATCCCTGTGGACTACATCTTCCTGATGGTGGACTTGGAGGCCCGGCTGGACTCAGAGGTTTACAGGACGGCCAGGGCCCTCCGTATCGTACGCTTCACCAAGATCCTCAGCCTGCTACGCCTGCTGCGCCTGTCACGACTCATACGATACATCCACCAGTGGGAGGAGGTGAGAGGTCGGGAAGACAGGGAGAGGAGGTAGAGAAAGAGGGGGGGAAGGGAAAGAGAGACTTACTACCACTGTCACAACTCACTGGTTAAATCCTCCAGAGAGGGAGTAGAGGGCAGTCAGTGGAACATGCCAGAGAGGAGGGAGAGAGAGAGGTGAGAGGAGAGAGGGAGGTGAGAGGGGGAAAGGAGAGGTCAGCGTAGTATAGGGGAAAGAGAGACCGCTAGGGGGGCAGCTGATCTATCTCTTCATTGGGGAAAAGGCAACTATCATAACAGGTGCCCGCCCAAGACGTCAATAAACTACAGTGATGTCAAACTCTCCCCCTCCAGATCTTCCATATGACCTATGACCTGGCCAGTGCCATGGTGAGGATAGTCAACCTGATAGGCATGATGCTGCTGCTGTGCCACTGGGACGGATGTCTACAGTTCCTGGTTCCCATGCTGCAGGACTTCCCCCTGGACTGCTGGGTCTCCAAGAATAACATGGTGGTGAGTTACTGTCTGTCTGTCTGTCTGTCTGTCTGTCTGTCTGTCTGTCTGTCTGTCTGTCTGTCTGTCTGTCTGTCTGACTGCTGGGTCTCCAAGAACAACAAGGTGGTGAGATTGTTACATGGGTACTGAGACATGGAGAGAAATGTTGACCCGCTCACAAATGGAGGGCTTGTGTGCACAGTGTGTGACATTATTGATATTGTGTTTGTGTGTGAACTGATTACGGGGTAGTGGACCGATTGTGTGTGTGTAGACAGAGAGAGAGAGTGTGTGTGTAGACAGAGAGAGAGAGAGAGTGTGTGTGTAGACAGAGAGAGAGAGAGAGTGTGTGTGTGTGAAGACAGAGAGAGAGTGTGTAGACAGAGAGAGAGAGTGTGTAGACAGAGAGAGAGAGTGTGTAGACAGAGAGAGAGAGTGTGTGTAGAGAGAGAGAGAGAGTGTGTAGACAGAGTGTGTGTGTAGACAGAGAGAGAGTGTGTGTGTAGACAGAGAGAGAGAGTGTGTAGACAGAGAGAGAGAGTGTGTGTGTAGACAGAGAGAGAGAGAGAGAGTGTGTGTGTGTGAAGACAGAGAGAGAGAGTGTGTAGACAGAGAGAGAGTGTGTAGACAGAGAGAGAGAGTGTGTAGACAGAGAGAGAGAGTGTGTGTAGACAGAGAGAGAGAGTGTGTGTAGACAGAGAGAGAGAGAGAGTGTGTAGACAGAGAGAGAGAGAGAGTGTGTGTGTGCAGACAGAGAGAGAGTGTGTGTGTAGACAGAGAGAGAGAGTGTGTAGACAGAGAGAGAGAGAGTGTGTAGACAGAGAGAGAGAGAGTGTGTGTGTAGACAGAGAGAGAGTGTGTGTGTAGACAGAGAGAGAGTGTGTGTGTAGACAGAGAGAGAGAGAGTGTGTGTAGACAGAGAGAGAGAGAGAGTGTGTGTAGACAGAGTGTGTGTGTAGACAGAGAGAGAGAGAGTGTGTAGACAGAGAGAGAGAGTGTGTGTAGACAGAGAGAGAGAGAGTGTGTGTGTGTAGACAGAGAGAGAGAGAGAGAGAGTGTGTGTGTAGACAGAGAGAGAGAGTGTGTGTGTAGACAGAGAGAGAGAGTGTGTGTGTAGACAGAGAGAGAGAGAGTGTGTGTGTGTAGACAGAGAGAGTGTGTGTGTAGACAGAGAGAGAGAGAGAGTGTGTGTGTGTGTGGACAGAGAGAGTGTGTGTGTAGACAGAGAGAGAGTGTAGACAGAGAGAGAGAGTGTGTGTGTAGACAGAGAGAGAGAGAGTGTGTGTGTAGACAGAGAGAGAGAGAGTGTGTGTGTAGACAGAGAGAGAGAGAGTGTGTGTAGACAGAGAGAGAGAGAGTGTGTGTGTAGACAGAGAGAGAGAGAGTGTGTGTAGACAGAGAGAGAGAATGTGTGTGTAGACAGAGAGAGAGTGTAGACAGAGAGAGAGAGTGTGTGTGTAGACAGAGAGAGAGAGTGTGTGTAGACAGAGAGAGAGAGTGTGTGTAGACAGAGAGAGAGAGAGAGAGTGTGTGTAGACAGAGAGAGAGTGTGTGTGTAGACAGAGAGAGAGAGTGTGTGTGTAGACAGAGAGAGAGTGTAGACAGAGAGAGAGAGTGTGTGTGTAGACAGAGAGAGAGAGTGTGTGTAGACAGAGAGAGAGAGTGTGTGTAGACAGAGAGAGAGTGTGTGTGTAGACAGAGAGAGAGAGTGTGTGTGTCGACAGAGAGAGAGAGTGTGTGTGTAGACAGAGAGAGAGTGTAGACAGAGAGAGAGAGTGTGTGTGTAGACAGAGAGAGAGAGAGAGTGTGTGTGTAGACAGAGAGAGTGTGTGTGTAGACAGAGAGAGAGAGTGTGTGTGTCGACAGAGAGAGAGAGAGTGTGTGTGTAGACAGAGAGAGTGTGTGTGTAGACAGAGAGAGAGAGAGTGTGTGTGTAGACAGAGAGAGAGAGTGTGTGTGTAGACAGAGAGAGAGTGTGTGTGTGTGTCGACAGAGAGAGAGAGTGTGTGTGTAGACAGAGAGAGAGAGAGTGTGTGTGTAGACAGAGAGAGAGAGAGTGTGTGTGTAGACAGAGAGAGAGAGTGTGTGTGTAGACAGAGAGAGAGAGAGTGTGTGTGTAGACAGAGAGAGTGTGTGTGTAGACAGAGAGAGAGAGAGAGAGAGAGTGTGTGTGTAGACAGAGAGAGTGTGTGTGTAGACAGAGAGAGTGTGTGTGTAGACAGAGAGAGTGTGTGTGTAGACAGAGAGAGTGTGTGTGTAGACAGAGAGAGTGTGTGTGTAGACAGAGAGAGAGAGTGTTGGATGCTGTTTGCTCTCTGTGTTAGTTTATTGGTTCATGTAGCAGCATGTCTGGTTGGAATAAAAGGGACTATCAACACAATAAAACATCTCTCAACTTAAACATCCTACAGATGGAGTAGATGGAGATATGAACACACACACACACACACACACGGCTGTGTGTTTCGCTGACTCCCATCTCGGCAGAGTTTCCTCAGTGGTTGCCGGGGTGACTGTTGCTAGGCCAGCTGATGCTGAGTGTTTCCCACAGAGAAAGCCATGCGCCACCCGCAGGACCATTTAACAGAACAGGATATAATTGGCCTCACACACACACACACACAAGAAATCACAAACACAGTCACACACACACTCAGCCTGAGATAAATATGCTTCATTGCATGATTGGCTAACACACACTGGCTTATAACATATTTTAGGGCCATTTTATTATTATTACTATTATTTTCCTCTAGCGTTGTGCCTGTTAGTAGTCTGTTTTACACAGCAGGAAGTGGAAAAGCAATGAGCAACTCCACCCAGCACTTTACAGCCACTGTTTTAGCCTAGGTTGTCGTTATTACCTTAACTAGTGTTGTACCACTCATCCCTCCCTCCCTCCCTCCCTCTCTTCCACCTTCTTCTCCCTCTCCCTCTTCGTCTCGGACTCCCTGTGTAGAATGACATGTGGGCTCTCTCTCCATCTCTCTCCGTCCAGAATGACATGTGGGCTCTCTCTCCATCTCTCTCTCCATCTCTCTCTCTGTCCAGAATGACATGTGGGCTCTCTCTCCATCTCTCTCCTTCCAGAATGATTCGTGGGGGATCCAGTACTCCTATGCTCTGTTCAAGGCCATGAGCCACATGCTGTGTATTGGCTACGGTGCCCAGGCTCCAGAGGGCATGACGGACGTGTGGCTCACCATGCTCAGTATGATCATTGGTGCCACCTGCTATGCCATGTTCATCGGCCATGCCACCGCTCTCATACAGTCCCTGGACTCCTCGCGACGACAGTACCAGGAGAAAGTAAGAGATTAGGACCCTCTCTATCCCTCCCTCCATCTCTCTCTCCATTCCTCTGTCCCTTATTCTCTCTATCCTACCGTTCATCAAATTAATTTGATGACTCCTCAAAGGAAGAAAATGGTAAAGGAACCATTCTCCACTCATAAACACTCTTCCCGCTCATCCAGTCAAGTGTGTATTATACTGTAGTGAAGCAGTATAGTGTGTGTGTGTGTGTGTGTGTGCTTTTATTAACGCTGTATTAACATTGTATTAATGTTGTATTAACGTTGTATTAACAATGTATTAATGTTGTTTTAACGTTGTATTAATATTGTATTCCCGTTGTATCGTTGTATTGACGTTGTATTGACGTTGTATTAACGTTGTATCGACGTTGTATTGACGTTGTATCGTTGTATTGACGTTGTATTGACGTTGTATTAACGTTGTATCGTTGTATTGATGTTGTATTGACGTTGTATTAATGTTGTATCGTTGTATTCCCGTTGTATTGACGTTGTATAAACGTTGTATCGTTGTATTGACGTTGTATTGACGTTGTATCGTTGTATTGATGTTGTATTGACGTTGTATTGACGTTGTATTGACGTTGTATTAATGTTGTATCGTTGTATTGATGTTGTATTGACGTTGTATTGACATTGTATTAACGTTGTATCGTTGTATTCCCGTTGTATTGACATTGTATTGATGTTGTGTTCCAGTATAAGCAGGTGGAGCAGTACATGTCGTTCCATAAGCTCCCTGCAGATGTCCGTCAGAGGATTCATGAGTACTACGAGCATCGCTTCCAGGGCAAGATGTTTGACGAGGAGAACATACTGGGCGAACTCAGCGAACCACTAAAGGAGGTAACACACGCACACACGAGGCACGCACACACACACACATGCACGAGGCACACACACACGCACGAGCCACGGATGCAGGCACACACGCATGCACACACACACACACAGTTACAAGTTACGAAAGCTAGCTATAGCGTAACTAAAAAAACACCTGCTCAAACCAGTTGATTCAAACTGCCTCAAATACATTTTACATTAAAGAAAATTAAAACGTACTGATACAATTCAGTTCTTGTGCATTCTAACTCACTTCCCCCCTCCCTCCCCCTCTCTTTCTCCCCCTCTCAGGCGATAGTTAGCTTTAACTGCCGTAGCCTGGTGGCTCACATGCCGCTGTTTGCTAACGCGGACCCTAACTTTGTGACGGCAGTGCTGACCAAGCTTCGCTTCGAGGTGTTCCAGCCCAATGACTTGATCATCCGGGAGGGCACGGTGGGACGCAAGATGTACTTCATTCAACACGGACGAGTCGGCATACTCACCCGCGGAAACAAGGAGACCAAACTCAGTGACGGGTCCTACTTTGGGGGTGAGGAGAGGAGGGAGAAGGGGGAGGGAGGAGGGAGGGTAAGGACAGTGTGAGGAAAAAGGGAAGTGGAAAGGTGTGGTTGTGAGTTAAATTAATCAGTTCTTCAATTTCACAATTCCTTCAACAAAATCTGTTTTTTTTCCACTCTCTCCCCCCTCTTCCCTTCTCCCTCTTTATCCACACCTGCCCTTCCTCCTCTCTCTGTCCCTCTCCCCCCTCTTCCCTTCTCCCTCTTTATCCACACCTGCCCTTCCTCCTCTCTCTGTCCCTCTCCCCCCTCTTCCCTTCTCCCTCTTTATCCACACCTGCCCTTCCTCCTCTCTCTGTCTCTCTCCCCCCTCTTCCCTTCTCCCTCTTTATCCACACCTGCCCTTCCTCCTCTCTCTGTCCCTCTCACCCCTCTTCCCTTCTCCCTCTTTATCCACACCTGCCCTTCCTCCTCTCTCTGTCCCTCTCCCCCCTCTTCCCTTCTCCCTCTTTATCCACACCTGCCCTTCCTCCTCTCTCTGTCCCTCTCACCCCTCTTCCCTTCTCCCTCTTTATCCACACCTGCCCTTCCTCCTCTCTCTGTCCCTCTCCCCCTCTTCCCTTCTCCCTCTTTATCCACACCTGCCCTTCCTCCTCTCTCTGTCCCTCTCCCCCCCTCTTCCCTTCTCCCTCTTTATCCACACCTGCCCTTCCTCCTCTCTCTGTCCCTCTCACCCCTCTCTCTCTCTCTCCCTCTTTATCCACACCTGCCCTTCCTCCTCTCTCTGTCCCTCTCCCCCCTCTTCCCCTCTCCCTCTTTATCCACACCTGCCCTTCCTCCTCTCTCTGTCTCTCTCTCTCTCTCTCTCTCTCAGAGATCTGTCTGTTGACTCGGGGCCGGAGGACAGCGAGCGTCAGAGCAGATACGTACTGTCGTCTCTACTCCCTCAGTGTGGACAGCTTCAACGAGGTCCTGGAGGAACACCCCATGATGAGGCGGGCCTTCGAGACGGTGGCTGCCGACCGGTTGGACCGCATCGGTACTAAGCCTCTCCCGATTGGCTCAAGCACCTGCCAATCGGTCCATTACTTGCAATGACTCAGTTTTCAATTCAGTTTCATTTCCAAAGCGCTTTGTGCAGAGACCTTGCCAGTGAATAGCATTTTTCGAATCAATTCAGATTTTATTTCTAAAGCGCTTTGTAAATAACCTTACAGTTGCAGAAGCCCTTCAAGGCAGGTTAAGGGAGAGAGAAACTATTTTCCCTTTTGTACTTTAACTATTTGCATATAATATGACATTTGAAACGTCTTTATTATTTTGGAACTTTAGTGAGTGTAATGTTTACTGTAAATGTGCATTGTTTATTTCACTTTTGTTTATTATGTACTGTTAAAATATATTTCCCATGCCAATAAAGCCCTTTGAATTGAATTGAATAGAGAAACTGCTAGAAAAAGTTGGAGCGCTGTTAGAACAGAGAGCCGGAGCAGATACCTGGTTCTGTTTGTGATCTTTAATCAGCCACTCAGCCCTGTCAGCATCGTTACAACTGTGTTGTTTGATCCTCACTTTAGTTTCTACCACTTTCTTCTTGCTCTTGTTTTCCTCCATTTGTGTCAGACAGGAACAGTAACCATCTCTTCCATCAGTTTGTTTCTGTTTGATCGTTTCATTCTCATCTCTTCTCTCCTCATTGTTCTCCTCTGCAGGTAGGAAGAACTCTATCCTGATGAGGAAGCCGTCCCAGGCGGGTTCCATGGCGGGGGGCAGCGGTTTGGGGCGTGGGGGTCGAGGAGGAGGGGGGGCGGGGCTAGGCATGGGGGGGCTGGGCTCCTGTGACAGCATGCTGGTTCAGCAGATCGTTAAACACGACAGCATGCCAGCCATGCAGGAGGCCATCGCTGCTGCCGCTGCAGGAAGGGGAGGGGCCACGGGAGGAAGTGGTACGGTCTCCCCTATGCCCCACCCACTGATCTGGGCTCCACTGATCCACGCTCCGCTCCAGACGGCGGCCGCTACGACTAACGTGGCCATCGCCCTCATGCACCAGCAGCAACAGCAGCAGCAGCTTCAACATCAGCTACAGCAGCAGCATGTGCTAGGGGGCGCTATATTCCTCCCCTCCATCTCTCCATCGCCCTCCGTCTCCTTCCCCCTCTCCCCCCCGCGGCCCCCTGTCCTGCAGCCCCTGCGCCCCTCTGTGAGTTCCCTCATTGGGATGATGGGGGTAGGAGGGATGGGGGGGCTGTCCCCTAGAGGGGGGTTTCCTGCCTTCCCCTCTCCCTCGCCCTTCCCCATGGCCCCCCTGGGAGGTGTGATATCACCCCCTGTTGCTCAAACCCCACCCACACCGGCCTCCTCTGTCTCCACGTCGGTCCAATTAGGAAAGACCCTGCATTACAGTCTCCGCCTCCACCCGGAACACTCTTCAGTGATGGGTGGAACCCCAGGAATCCCCAAGGTAGGAGGGGCCACCACTCCACATCTGTTCTACCATGTGAATCCAACTGCAGCCACCAGTGTCATGTCAGACACTTGCAGTTCCATGGCTGGCCAGCATGGAGCCAAGGAGGCGCTATTGCGTCACGGAGGAGGCAGCAACCAGGGCCTGCCTGCACTGGGGAGGCTCACCCAGGAGGCCAGGCTCCTCTCTGCCTCGCAGCCCACCCTGCCTCATCGATCTTGGGCAAGCATGCAGCCTCACCCCCCTCTCCAGCGGAAGGCCTCTGGAGGTAACCTGCTGCCAGCCTCGTTCCTGGCTGGGACTCAGCTAGCCAGGGGTGGCAGTGTGGGGGTGTTGACTACTCCCCTACCAGTACAAGTCCCAGCACAACGGTTACACATGCCCCCCTTCAATGCACAGATACAAGCACAGAACCTGGGCTCTATACAGCCCCTCCCTGATCCTGTCTCTACACACTGCCCTGCACACACACACACAGCCACACACACACATCCCGTCGCCGTACCTGCAGCCACACCCATATCAGCTTCTCCCCTGGCCTCCTACACTTCCTCCCCCAAACAAACCGCCCTCTCCTCTGCCACCCCCTCCTCTGCTCCCACTCCTTTCTCCCTCATCCCAGCCCTGCCACTGACCCCTCGCCCCAAACCCACCCCTACACCCCCATCTCGCTCCTCCTCTCCTCCCCCCTGCTCTATCCCTCCCTCTGCTGGAACTACTCCCCTCACCTCAACCCCTTGGTCCAAACCCATCCCTACACCTCCCTCTCGCTCTTCTTCCCCCTCTCCCTCTCCCTCCTCCACTCCCCCTCCCTCCTCTGTCAGTGCCCCTCTCTCACTTCCACAAACCCATGGGCGCAAGTCCTCTCTCGCGTCCCCCTCTCCCCCCTCCTCTTCCCTACCTTCCTCTCCCACTCTTCTTCAGAGCCCCCTAATCAAGCCCTCCCCTTACCCTCTATCTGGGCCCACCCCTACCTCCTCTAAAGCCTTTACCCCTATCCAGACTCGTACCCCTACCCCTACCCTCTCTCAACCCTCCAATCGTCCCCCTACCCCTGTTTCTACTCCTGTTCCCACTCAGAGCCAAAGCCTAACTGCAACACCCACCCCAGCCTCCACTCCCACCCCAGCCTCCACTCCCACCCTAGCTCCAACCTCAACCTTGATTCCCACCCCTTCTTCCAGTAAACCTCCCACTCCTATCTCTATCCCTTCACCTGCCCTTATGCAAAGCCAAACTCTAACCCCAACACCTACCAGTTCTAAAACTCAGGCCCTAACCTCAACTCCAACCCCCAAACCTCCCCCTACCCATACTGCCAAACATACCTCACATATAGCCCCTGTTCAAACCTCCACCCCAACACCCACATCTAAGCATTCTCTTACTCCTGTACCCATCGCCTCCGATGCTGCAATTCAAGCCCCAACAAAAGGCTCAGCCCACACCCCAAAACAGACCCCAGCAGCCCAAACCCTAGTCCAAACCCCTTCCCCAAAACCCACTTCTAAATGTTCTGTTACCCCCACAAGCCCACCTGTACCTATCCATACCCCAAAACAATCCTCCACCCCCAAACCTGCATCAACCCATACCCCAAAACAGAGCCAACCTTTAGGTCCTGTCCCTACACCTACCTGTACCCCATACACCAGTCATGCTCCAAAGCTGACCACAGTCGTAACACCTGTCCAAACCTCCACTACCACCCTCCCACCCACTCAGTTGGTCCCAGGCCCAGCCACCTCCCTCCCTCAAACCTCTTGCCCCCCAGCCACCTCTGCCCCCTCCGCCTCCCCCAAGGGGGGCAAGAAGGGCCCTTAGCTGCCTCAGACAGGGAAAGACTAATAGGGACTGAGAGAAAAACTGCCTGCCAACATGTGATGGTCCTGGAGGAAATGATCAGATTGGAGGATGGACTTTTGGGCCCCCCTGTGTAGGTTGTGTCACAAAACACCCCATGCCCCAATTAAAGTAGCACACTGTAGGGAATAGGGTACTGCAGATTTGAGTTCAACAAACTATCCTCCAAACAGTCCATGACTTGCGACTAGGTTTTAACTATTGTTGCCAACATGGCATGCCAAAATTCTAGATTCAAACCGAGTTCGGCAGACTCTGTATATCTATGGCTCTGGTGACTAGGGCAGGCTAGAGTAGAATCACAGTTTATATTTGAAGTCCAAACATATAGATACATATCTGTGTCAGTGATTGTTGGAGCAAGCAAGAGAGATGAAGTGGAAAGATAATGGCAGCACACAGTGGGAGGGACGATACAGCTGTCAGAAAAGATGAGGACGATGATGACAAAGATAGCAGTGGGGCTCGTTGCATCTTGCTGCTGATTGGAGGAGGGTTAGTTGGCCAATTCTAAGGCAACCAATAAGATAGGCACTTCCTGATTTCCAGCTCCACCTCCCTTTCGCCTCTCGCTCTTCACCAAAGTGTAATATTTTGTCATTATATGATTAATCATAGTATGAGATTACTAATCACTGTAAAGTTAATCATCATATTGATCAGTAACTATAGGAGCGATTGATCCACTTGTAGTTATGTTGTCCAAGTTGTGTGGTGTTTAGCTTCGGTCCAATATGTTCACACAACTTCTGTAACTGAATTGTGTTTTTTGGTGCAACACTTAGTACTGCTCCCTCGTAAACTGTGGATGTGGGTTTATTTGTTCCGCCTAGCTTCCTGTAAATGCATGCCTCTCTATTCCCTCCTTTTCCCTCGTTCCTCACCTCCTCTGGCTCCTGTCTGCTTTCATCCTGTCTTTCATCTCTGTCTGTCTGACCCTCCTTTCATCTTTCACAGAGCTTTTGTAGTTAACTACTGTTCCAGAGACATTCACAGATGCTCTCTACCTCTCTCCATCTCTGACTTTTCCCTCTCTACTGTATCTCTCCATCTATCATTCCCTCCCTCCATCCCTCCCTCCCTCCCCCCTCCTTTCTTCCCTCCCTTGTCCTGGTGTCATGTCCAGTGCTGTTTGATGTTTTCTGTGGGTAGCAACAGAGCATCCTCTTTTAACCCTTGATACCATGTTGCCTAGATTATATTTAAGGACCAAATGTTTTATTTTTTATTTGTGATCACAGCTTTAGCTTTTGAGCAAAATCAATGAAATGATGATGTTATTGATGATGATGTTATTGATGACCATGATGATGTTATTGATGATGATGTTATTGATGACCATGATGATGTTATTGATGATGATGTTATTGATGATGATGTTATTGATGATGACCATGATGATGTTATTGATGATGATGTTATTGATGATGATGAGGATGACCATGATGATGTTATTGATGATGACCATGATGATGTTATTGATGATGATGTTATTGATGATGATGAGGATGACCATGATGATGTTATTGATGATGATGATGTTATTGATGATGATGTTATTGATGATGATGAGGATGACCATGATGATGTTATTGATGTTATTGATGATGATGATGTTATTGATGATGATGAGGATGACGATAATGATGTTATTGATGTTATTGATGATATTGATGATGATGATGATGTTATTGATGATGATGTTATTGATGATGATGAGGATGACCATGATGATGTTATTGATGATGATGATGTTATTGATGATGATGTTATTGATGATGAGGATGCCCATGATGATGTTATTGATGATGATGAGGATGACCATGATGATGTTATTGATGATGTTATTGATGACCATGATGATGTTATTGATGATGATGTTATTGATGATGATGATGATGACCATGATGATGTTATTGATGATGATGTTATTGATGATGATGATGAGGATGACCATGATGATGTAATTGATGATGATGACCATGATGATGGTGACGGTAAGGATGTTTTTGATAATAGCTAGAATAAAGCACATTTAGAAAGTCAGTTTGTCTTTGGTGTCATTGAGAAGAGAGAGAGAGTACATGTGCTTATGCGCGTGTGTGCTTGTGTGTGTGTGTGTCCTGCCCGGTAATCCTGAACACCTTCAGAAGTGAAGCAGACTCATATCCAAGGTGACGCCTGTGGATGGGAAAGCTGGGATCACTGTTGCTCTCGACTCTTAACTAAATCAATATCCTTCTGCACAGGGAAGGATTATACCATGTCTAATACACAGCCTGACCCTCCTGACTATCTCTCTCCTTCACTCCATCCAATCTGTGTTCAAGGGGGTTCAAGAGTCTCATTTCCACACTATGTTGTGTTTGGCGGTGATTGATTTATTTTCCACCTTTGGAGGATTGTGAGGCATTAGAATGCTGGATTTACACTCAGAGTGATTTGCATTAAGGCCTGAAATTAAATATTGTACTGAAGGGAACAATCATGATCTTTGGAGGGATGCATGATTGTTAGAGGGATGTAACGAGACTTACTGTGTACATTCTACTCGATTCTAAAGGGACTGAGGCTGTTCTCAGACGTTTACTTAGCAGACAGCAAATACTATATACAGAATAAAAAACAACTTTGTTCATACCTTTGGATTTAAATCTAGAGATTAAAGATATACTTTAAACCTATAACAAGAGACTGTATAGCTATACTCTTGTGAGAGATGTAGGCCTACCCTTCAGACACATTAAGCAGTGAACTCTTCTAAGTACCAAGCTGTCATCTACACATTGACCACTAGATGGGGCTCTGCACCTAAACCAGACTCCTGTCTGCATTCCAGGAAAAGGTAGCAGCTTAGGATAGCCACATAGTTTATGTTACACCTTGTATTACCTTCACCATGGTGAGGTCTGACAGGCCCTTAAATTGTGATGAGATAAGAGAGCTGTGGAGAGATATGTGGAGAGATGTGAAGATATGTTGTATATTTGGAGAGATGTATATGTGGAGAGATGTTGTATATTTGGAGAGATGTGAAGATATGTTGTATATTTGGAGAGATGTATATTTGGAGAGATGTGAAGAGATGTTGTATATTTGGAGAGATGTATATGTGGAGAGATGTTGTATATTTGGAGAGATGTGAAGAGATGTTGTATATGTGGAGAGATGTATATTTGGAGAGATGTGGAGAGATGTATATGTGGAGAAATTTATATTTTGAGAGATGTATATGTGGAGAGATGTGAAGAGATGTTGTATATGTGGAGAGATGTGAAGAGATGTTGTATATGTGGAGAGATGTGAAGAGATGTATATGTGGAGAGATGTGAAGAGATGTATATGTGGAGAGATGTGGAGAGATGTTGTATATGTGGAGAGATGTGGAGAGAGGTTGTATATGTGGAGAGATGTGGAGAGAGGTTGTATATGTGGAGAGATGTGGAGAGAGGTTGTATATGTGGAGAGATGTGGAGAGATGTTGTATATGTGGAGAGATGTGAAGAGATGTATATGTGGAGAGATGTGAAGAGATGTATATGTGGAGAGATGTGAAGAGATGTATATGTGGAGAGATATGAAGAGATGTTGTATATGTGGAGAGATGTTGTATATGTGGAGAGATGTGAAGAGATGTATATGTGGAGAGATGTGAAGAGATGTTGTATATGTGGAGAGATGTGAAGAGATGTATATGTGGAGAGATGTGAAGAGATGTTGTATATGTGGAGAGATGTTGTATATGTGGAGAGATGTTGTATATGTGGAGAGATGTATATGTGGAGAGATGTGGAGAGATGTTGTATATGTGGAGAGATGTTGTATATGTGGAGAGATGTTGTATATGTGGAGAGATGTATATTTGGAGAGATGTGGAGAGATGTTGTATATGTGGAGAGATGTTGTATATGTGGAGAGATGTTGTATATGTGGAGAGATGTATATGTGGAGAGATGTATATTTGGAGAGATGTGGAGAGATGTATATGTGGAGAGATGTGGAGAGATGTTGTATATGTGGAGAGATGTATATGTGGAGAGATGTATATGTGGAGAGATGTGAACAGATGTATATGTGGAGAGATGTATATGTGGAGAGATGTGGAGAGATGTTGTATATGTGGAGAGATGTGGAGAGAGGTTGTATATGTGGAGAGATGTGGAGAGAGGTTGTATATGTGGAGAGATGTGGAGAGAGGTTGTATATGTGGAGAGATGTTGTATATGTGGAGAGATGTATATGTGGAGAGATGTATATTTGGAGAGATGTGGAGAGATGTATATTTGGAGAGATGTGGAGAGATGTGAACAGATGTATATGTGGAGAGATGTTGTATATGTGGAGAGATGTATATTTGGAGAGATGTGGAGAGAGGTTGTATATTTGGAGAGATGTATATTTGGAGAGATGTGGAGAGAGGTTGTATATTTGGAGAGATGTATATTTGGAGAGATGTGGAGAGAGGTTGTATATTTAGAGAGATGTATATTTGGAGAGATGTGGAGATATGTTGTAGATGTGGAGAGATGTGGAGAGATGTTGTATATGTGGAGAGATGTATATTTGGAGAGATGTGGAGAGATGTATATTTGGAGAGATGTGGAGAGATGTGAACAGATGTATATGTGGAGAGATGTTGTATATGTGGAGAGATGTATATTTGGAGAGATGTGGAGAGAGGTTGTATATTTAGAGAGATGTATATTTTGAGAGATGTGAAGAGATGTATATGTGGAGAGATGTGGAGTGTGTAGCAGCATGTAAGAGGTTAACAGCAGTGTCAGACCACAGGATTAGTAGAGAATAAATAGGACTGTAATTGCTGCCTGTCACTCTGGCTCTGAACTAGAGGACCTGCGGGGAAGTCCTATTCTGGGGCCTCAGCACTGGAATCACACCGAAATGTTTTAGAGGATCATCTAAGGCTTGCAGGACATGGACAGAAAGAGAAATGGATTGCAATTATTTAGTCAGTATATATTTCAGTGTGTTAAGGATTGTGTGTGTATTTGCAGTGTGTGTGTCTCCCTGCAGAGAGTGAGGTGACAGGGGAAACTCTGATCCTCCATCATGTAACAGGTTATTAAGTCTAAAAGGGTAGGCTTGGATTCAGCACACCCAGGTGGGTCACACACTCCTCTTGACTACTGGATCAACTGTGTGAGGGTGTGCATTAGTTCCACTACTGTCAGTGCATTTGAACTTCTGCAAGGAAATCCTTAATTTGATTCTTTGCTCAATGAAATTGAATTCAGTGAGATTTTGGGGGACAATAAAACAATATTTGAACTTTGTAGGTGAACAACAAGGTTACCCACTGGGCACAGACGTCAGTTCAACGTCTAGTATTGATTTACATTTGGTTGAGTTGTCAACTAACGTGAATTCAATGTGAAATCAACAAAAACATTCACCATGTCATTGGATTTAGGTTATAAATTGGATGAAAAAAATAGAAAATGCTTTTACGTTGATGATTTTTTGCTAATCCAGTTAGATTTCCTCATTGAAATGACGTAGAAACAACGTTTCAACCTGTTTTTGCCCATTGGGTAGTGTGAATTGCAGTAACTCACACGTCACACACACCACACACATCAGCAGCCAGATAGGTAGCCAGACCGCAGATTGAGCACAGATTTAAGGTTAGGGGGCGGCAAGGGGAAGGTGGGCTGGGTGGGCTGGGTGGGTAAACCACAAGATGTTATATTTAGACTTCCCATCACTTCAGAATCTGCCATCTCTCTCACACACACACAGGGAGGTGTTTGACAGAAGGGGGGGGGGGTATGCAGGAGCAAAGAGCGCTAGATGCAAAACTTAGAAAGGATGAGGTGATTCCTTCTGTTCTGCTGTGTAGTTACCACTTCAAACAGGAAGCTGATGTGTGTGTAGTTTGCTACGAGGGGAGGGGTGTGTGCGCCGTGTGTGTGTGACGCTAACCTCATTCTCTCTAGTGTGTCTCAAGATTCTTGCATCAGCCCTGTGTTGTCATACACACTTCAGTCTCCCTCTGGACTGGAGACAGTGAATCACTTACAGTAGAAAATGTCCTCTTTACCAAAAATTGGATTTTGAATTGCCTTCAGTATATCACAAGATCACACACACACACACACACACACAAACAAACACACTAACACACACACAGTGAGATATTATTCTTACATGAAAGTCCCCCAGCTATTTCAATAGAGTGGGTGTCCCCCAGCTACTGTAGCCTGTACTGCTTCTAGTCTTCTCAGAATTTGGGGCGAAGTCTCTAAGAGTTATTATAAGGAGGTTGGAGTTATTTTAACACTCAGCAAGCCACCATGAGACTGCTGCTTTGTCATAGCTATCGGTAAATATATGGCAGGGGATGTGACTTGTGACTGAGGCTGAGTAGTAGCCTACATATCTACTGTATGTGCACCTGCTGGTTTCTCTGTCTCTATGGTCACCTCTTGTCTTGGTCGCCATGGCTTCATTTGCAAATGAAATGCATTAGGCGTGCATAGAGAGAGAGATGGAAAGAGAGAGACGGGAAAGAGAGAGAGAGGGGGAGAGAGATGTACAGTAACAGTCAGGCAGAGGCAGTTAAACAGCATGAGCACCATAAATAGAACGTTTAAATAAGGCGATCGGAAATTTCCGCTGCAGCTGGCACACGCATATGCCCTCCAACGATTCTCTCCCTCTCTGTGCCCACCTCTTAGCCCCGCTGTGATCCCTCACAGACCTTCAACCTGCCCCGGGAGTCTCTATAACAACATGCCCACCTCGGCCCTCCTTCCCTCCCACCTCGCTACGACAGACACTGCCACTGGCCTATCGCATAGTGGCCGACCCCTGTGCCCTGCCCACCCCAGCGGTCCCTCTCCAGCCCCGCCAGAGCCAATCCGCGGCGGGGTGTAAAGTAGGGCAAGCCGCTTCCTGGTTCAAGGAGGAGCTGCCTGGAGTTGGAATGGGCCAGCGGAGTCAGAGGGGGGAGAACAGCCCAGCGAGCCGGCGGTCTGCAAAGAGAGAGCCGAGGCAGGGGGATATAAACGCCGGCAGAGAGACAAGAATAAGCGGATATTACAGAAAACTCCCGGGCGATACGTGGTTCGTCAGAGGGACTGGTGTGAGATTTTGGACAGTGCCTAGAGAGCGGTGACCCCCGGGGAGCGACGAGGCGGGTGGGAGTGAATCCAGGAAGTACAGAAGCCGGTCAGGTGGGACGCGACGAGATAACATAGGTGACACCGGCGCACAGGTAAACCCACTTCCTCACTCGCGCTCTGTTTTTGGGGGATATTATGTAATTCTTAAAGTTAGGATTTTACGCTTGTCTTTCCCATTTTCTATAACAACCGGACCCTGACCCCCCCCCCCCCCGGTCCTAACCAGGGTTACGGGAGGACAACGTCATGGGTATTCGGTAACTCCCGTGTGACGTGTCGACAATTTCTCCCTATGATTTTCGCGCTCTCTTTTCCTAGAGGCTTATTTTAACACAAGAACGTATACTATTTAAATGACATTAGCAGAGAATATTTATGTGATCTCAGGTTAGTTGCTTTGTGTTGCTACCTGTGTGGATGTGGCCAGGTGAACAAGCAGGGTCGACGGGTACACTTCTGGAGGCTTGGCTTCTAATTATAGCAGCGAACACCGGCTGACATCCAAAACCTTACCTGCTCTCACGCACATCGCCGGCCTCTGTAGGCAATAAGCCATGTGCTCCACCACAGGGCAACTTTGGCCCCGAATTCTATTATTCCAAGACCCTTTCCATATGCTGTTGTCTCCACACTTTGACATATCCTTTATCTTAAATTCTATAGCTCTGTTGCTGATGTAAAGTTCTTAATGTATAATAATGCTGGATGGATGAGGGCTTTTAAATGTATAAAACGTAGGCTATGGATGGTGGGAGGCTGTCAGGTGTGCATGTGACTGCATTAGTGTTGTGTGTGTGTGTGTGTGTGTGTGTGTGTGTGTGTGTGTGTGTGTGTGTGTGTGTGTGTGTGTTGCTGACTCGCCCCTCTTGTGGTACAGACAGACCTGCTGAACCTGCCAAACTGGCTTGGGTTTGGTCCTCTGTCTGAGTTTGTTGTTTGATTTACCACTTTATGGGCACCATGTTATTAGTCCAATCCACTGAAGGGTTTCTGGTCTGCAATATTCATTTGGTGGTTTGAAATGTTTATTTTTCACACAATAGTTCTCCAAACAGTGTTGGGTCTAGACCTAAACTTCAGTGCACTTGGAAGGAATCAGGAATATATTTGCCCTGTAAGAGTATGTAGGCTAATATTTGTCCAGTGGGTTTCCGTGTGTGATCTTGACAAATAGGTATTGTTGACGTCTGCAATGCAGATTAGATTTGTCACCAACCCCAACTCTGAATAATTCCGCTATTTAGTGTGAGAGATGGAAGAGAGCGAGAAGCAGAAACATTGTTCTGCACTGTCAACTCTAATTGCCACTTGTCTGAATTGAAGCAGTCTTGTTACCAACTAAATGACAGTTGGGAGACCTGGAGAGTCTGTAGACTGTCTTTGGCTTAGTGGTAACTGATCTACCCCTCCCTCTCTTCTCATCTCTCCTTCTGGTGTCATGGTAACTTCATTACTCCTGTCATTTACTAGACTGGACTGTTCTCATGACCCATCTCTCTCCCTACCACACACATGTTCACATGTACACACTCACAAACACCAAATGACATTAGTCTCTGCTCTTTCCACTGAGTATGGGATAGTGGAGTGTGAGTGTGTCTGAGGATGTCTGTGGTCCTACACAGGTGTGTGCTGTTTCCCAGCCCTGTTCATTGTTAGTGTTGGCCACTTCTGCTCTGTGGCATGGGGAAGTGGTCTTGCTCCACCCCACCTTCTCTCTCTGTTCTCCTCCCTGAACCCCTCACCATGTCTAACACATCATCTGACACACTGTGTGTTTGGATTGTTCATTTTCTTTCTTTTTATTCACTCTTTATATACCACTTCTCGTTTATCTTTTGTTCTCCTGTTTGTCTCTCCGTTCCTTCCTTCACCTTATTCCCTTAATATTTGGCCCCTTTCCTTCCCTGTGTCTCTCTTTCTCTCACATAACAGATATTAAATACTGTATACTGTGCTTAGAGGAAGTATTCAACCCCCTTGACTTTTCCAAAGTTTCATTGCATCAAAGTGGGATTCAAATGGATTGAATATTTTTTGTTGTTGTCAATGATCTAAACAAAATACTCTGATGTCCAAGTGGAATGAAAAATTCCCACATGTTGTTGTGTTACAGCCTGAAATTTAAAATGGATTACATTGATATGTATTTGGTCACTGATCTACAGACAATACCCTATAATGTCAAAGGGGAATTATGTTTTTTGACATTTTTACAAATGAATTACAAATGAAAAGCTGAAATGTCTTGAGTCAGTAAGTATTTAACCCCTTTGTTATAGTAAGCCAGGAGTCCACATGTGCTTAACAAGTCACATAATAAGTTGCATGGATTCACTGTCTGTGCAATAATAGTGTAACATGATTTTTGACGGACTACCTCATCTCTGTACCCCACACATACAATTATCTGTAAGGTCTCTCAGTCGAGCAGTGAAATTCAAACACAGATTCAACCATTGTCCTGCTGAAAGGTGAATTAATCTCCCAGTGTCTGGTAGAAAGTAGACTGATCCAGGTTTTCCTCTAGGATTTTACCTGTGCTTGGCTCCATTCCATTTCTTTTTTAATCCTGAAAAACTCCCCAGTCCTTAACGATTACAAGCATACCCATAGCAAGATGCAGTCACCATTATACTTGAAAATATGGAGAGTGGTAGGTACTCAGTAATGTGTTGGATTTGCCCTAAACATGAGTTGCTTTGCCACATTTGTTGCAGTATTACTTTAGTGCCTTGTTGCAAACAGGATGCCTGTACAGAATATTTTCATTCTGTACAGGCTACCTTATTTTCACTCTGCCAATTAGGTTAGTATTGTGGAGTAACTACAATGCTGTTGATCCATACTCTGGTTTCTCCTACCACAGCCATTAAACTGTTTAGCCTCATGGTGAAATCCCTGAGCGGTTTCCTTCCTTTCCAGCAACTGAGTTAGGAAGGATGCCTGTATCTTTGTAGTGACTGGGTATATTGATACACCATCCAAAGTGTAATTCATAACTTCACCCATGCTCAAAGGGATATTCAATGTCTGCTCTTTAATTTTTTTACCCATTTACCAATAGGCATCCTTCTTTGCGAGGCATTGGAAAACCTCCCTGGTCTTTGTGGTTGAATACAGTGCATTCAGAAAGCATTCAGAAAGCACCTCTTTACTTTTTTCACATTTTGTTACTTTACAGCCTTATTCTAAAATGGATTGAAACATTTTTTCTCTTTCAGCAATCTACACACAATTCCCCATAACAACAAAGCCAAAACGGGTTTTTAGAAATATGACATTTACATAAATATTTTGACCCTTCACTCAGTACTTTGTTGAAGCACCACCAATCTTCTTGGATATAACGCTACAAGCTTGACACACCTGTATTTGTGGAGTTTCTCCCATTCTTCTCTGCAGGTCCTCTCAAGCTCAGTCATGTTGAATGGGGAGCCACGCTGCACAGCTATTTTCAGGTCTCTCCAGAGATGTTAGATTGGGTTCAAGTCCGGGCTCTGGCTGGGCCACTAAAGGACATTCAGAGACTTGTCCCGAAGCCACTCCTGCATTGTCTTGGCTGTGTGTTTAGGGTCGTTGTCCTGTTGGAAGGTGAACCTTCGCCCCAGTCTGAGGTTCTGAGCGCTCTGGAGCAGGTTTTCATCAAGGACCTCTCTGTACCTTGCTCCATCCATCTTTCCCTCATTCCTGACTAGTCTCCCAGTCCCTGCCGCTGAAAAACATCACCAAAGCATGATTCTGCCACCACCATGCTTAACCATAGGGATGGCGCCAGGTTTCCTCCAGACGTGACGCTTGGCATTCAGGCCAAAGACTTCAATCTTGGTTTCATCAGACTAGAGAATCTTGTTTCTCATGGTGTGAGAGTCCTTTTGGTGCTTTTTGGGAAACTCCAAGCATGCTGTCATGTGCCTTTTACTGAGGAGTGGCTTTCGTCTGGCCACTCTACCATAAAGGCCTGATTGGTGGAGTGCTGCAGAGATCGTTGTCCTTCTGGAAGGTTCTCCCATCTTCACAGAGGAACTCTGGAGCGCTGTCAGAGTGACCATCGGGTTCTTGGTCACCTCCCTGACCAAGGTCCTTCTCCCCCGATTGCTCAGTTTGGCAGGGCAGCCAGCTCTAGGAAGAGTCTTGGTGGTTCCAAACTTCTTCGATTTAAGAATGATGAAGGCCTCTGTGGTTTTCGGGACCTTCAATGCTGCAGAAACGTTTTGGTACCCTTCCCCAGATCTATGCCTCAACATAACCCTGTCTCGGAGCTCTATGGACAATAACTTTGACCTCATGGCTTGGTTTTTGCTCTGACATGCACTGTCAACTGTGGGACCTTATATAGACAGGTGTGTGTACCTTTCCAAATCATGTCCAATCAATTGAATTTACCACAGGTGACAAATCAAGTTGTAGAAACATCTCAATAATTATCATTTGAACAGGATGCACCTGAGCTCAATTTTAAGTCTTATAGCAAAGGGTCTGAGTACTTGTGTAAATAAGGTATTTCTGTTTTTAATTTAAAAAACAATAAGCAAAATAATCAAAACATTTTTTTCACTTTGTCATTATGGGGTATTTATGTGTAGATTGATGAGGGAAAAGCAATATTTAATCAATTTTAGAATAAGGCTGTAACTTAACAAAATGTAGAAAAAGTGAAGGAGTCTGAATACTTTCAGAATACACTCACTGTACAGTATGTGCTTGAAATTCACTACTCGACTGAGGGACCTTACAGATAATTCTATGTCTGGGGTACAGAGATGGGGTGGTCATTCATATCATGTTAACCACTACTATTGCACACAGAGTGAGTCGCTGCAATTTATCATGTGATTTGTTAAGCAAATTTGTACTCATGAACCTATTTAGGCTTGCCATAACAAAGGGGTTGAATACTTATTGACTCAAGACATTTTATTAATTTATAAAAATGTCAATCTAAATTCCCCTTTGACATTCTAGGATTTTGTGTGTAGCTTAGTGACACAAAATCTCAATTTAATCCATTTTAAATTTAGGCTGTAACACAACATTTTTTGGAAAAAGTCAAGGGGGTTGAATACTTTCTGAAGGCACTGTATGTGTATCTTGGTGTCAATCTGTCAGTCCTCTGGGATCAATAAAGTTTGTTCAAATCCAAATCATCTAACTATCCAAACATCTCATCCCCTCAGCTTTGTATCCCTGGAAACCTTTTGGCTCTGCTGGAGAAGAACAGAAACAGGAAGAAGTGGAAAATAGAGAGGGAGGAAGAGAGCAGGGACCCATCCTCCTCTGAGTTTATGGACTGGAGGTAAGAGATGTGGAATTTTGAGAGTGTTGCGCAATAAGTGCATTGAACTAAAGAAAGTATTATTGTCCCAGTCGTTGACAGCACCTGTCCTGTCCTACTATAGGTATAGAAACTAGAGATTATATTACATGGCTTCCCTGAGGTCCACTCCCATTAAAAAAATTTGTGGACCTCCATACATGTTAAAATGTGTTGAATGAGGGCACCCCCATAAGATACTGATTTTGGTACAGTCCAGTATGTGTCAGGAAGGAACCCCCCAGAGTTGATGTGTACTGTACATTATATTGTGTCTCACTCTGTCTTCTTTCACTGATACTCAGTCAGGGTTTTGGACTCCGTGTTTGGAATACGGTTCACTTGAACACGCAAATCCAAGGGCCAGCAATGGCTACATTTACATAAAGTCATTTAGCAAACGCTGTACTTAGACTTAGTGTGTGGGTGTGTGTGTGTTTGCGAGCAAGCGACAGATCATGTGATTGGGGCCGTGCAGAAGTGTGACCAGTGTGTGTGTGTGTTATAGTAGGGTGGTGTGGGGGGGGGGCTGGGGGGGGGGGGTGTAACAACAGTGAGTGGTCTTTAAAGGAAAGAGGAACGTTTAAGATAAGACACACACACACATATACACACACACACACACACACACAGGCAGTCACCCAATTCCAGTAAGTATATGAATTAGGGCATGTGGCCCCGTATATAAATTCCCCCTGTTCACAATAGGGGTTTCAGTTTCAGATACATACAGTAGGCTGAGTGGGAGGACAAGACAGGGGGAGAAAGGGGAGAGAGGGGGAGGACAAAGTCCCCCTCTTTACTCAGCATCAGCAGATTTAAGAGCTTCCTCCCTCCCTTTCCTTCTATACCTTTACATTTGATATGAAGGAGTATCTTCCTCTCATCCCCCCATCATCCCTTACACCACCCATTCATCCTCCTTTATCTGCTCAGCTCCTTCATCCATCCATCCTCCCTTTCCATATTCCCTCATTTTCCCACTCTTAGAAGGCTTGAACTTTTAGACTAGTCTCTTAGCGTCATCATAGAGTTTCTGCATATGATCCATTATTCCATTCACACACAATGGTCCGAGTCAGGGACATGTTCTGTTTGGTTATTACCATATAAGGGCAGTAAAAACATCTGAACCAATACACTTCATGTAGGCCTTAATCATAATGTGGAGATGCTGTGCCACTGACTAAGGTACTCTACTGAATGTTCATGTACCCCACAGCCTAGTTTGCCTCCAGTAGATCTGTCTCACTAGAGGAAGTAGTGCATATGGCGTTTCTCCTTTTTTAGTCTCCAGTTTCTGTTGTGTTTCACAGCCCTATCTCTCTCTCGACCACCGGCCTGCCAGCCTACCAACTCACACCACCCGCCTACTGCCAGGGGGGATGGAAGAGCAGGAAGTTGCAATACTTTACTTCCTGTAAAGACAGACACCCCTTAAAGATGAAAAGAGTGTTAAAAGGTAGTGACAGAGAAGATGATTTGTTTTTCTGGTAATGGTGTAAATGTTGGTGTAGATAGTGAGGGGGTGTTGCTCATAAACAGGTACAGTGAGCCAGCGGTTCAGGGAAAGAGAGACAATGACACACACCACAGAGAATCATCTCCTGTATCTTGTTGTGAAAATGACCCCTAACCTTTTAGATCAATTTGATGAGAAATGACAGCTTGATGATGTAGCTGTTGTAAGTACAGTACCATGAGAAGGCAGTATTCGAGACATTGAGAGTGCGGTATTCGATGAGCTCTAATTCGCTAAGCACCAGTAGAATGTTCCCCGTCAACGTTTGAATCTTTTGTCAAAGTGCTGTACTGCTGTAATTAATGCTGTAATTGGACGAGAGATGGGTGGGTGTTCAGACCAGTGACAGTAAGGCAGACATTCTGTTGTGTTTCTCAGAGGACAGCTGAAATAACCTCATATTCTGAATCAACCCTTTCAGCCACGAATTACAGTAAAAGCAACCGCTCTCCCCCTGTTGACAAAGCCCAGAAAACACTACTACAGTATCGTCCTGATGATGTCAATGAAGTGTTCTGCCTTTTGAGCTTTACGACCTCTGATTGGGACTGTTAAAGTAAACACACACTGTTCGTCACATGTTGACATGCTCTGGAGAGGATATCAGACTAACTGTCATTGTTTTTTTATACTCTAGTTTCTATTTCCCTGTCCCCTACCGCTCTCAATATCTCTCTTTCTCCCTGTCCCCTACCGCTCTCAATATCTCTCTTTCTCCCTGTCCCCTACCGCTCTCAATATCTCTCTTTCTCCCTGTCCCCTACCGCTATCGATATCTCTCTTTCTCCCTGTCCCCTACCGCTATCGATATCTCTCTTTCTCCCTGTCCCCTACCGCTCTCGATATCTCTCTTTCTCCCTGTCCCCTACCGCTCTCGATATCTCTCTTTCTCCCTGTCCCCTACCGCTATCGATATCTCTCTTTCTCCCTGTCCCCTACCGCTCTCGATATCTCTCTTTCTCCCTGTCCCCTACCGCTCTCAATATCTCTCTTTCTCCCTGTCCCCTACCGCTATCAATATCTCTCTTTCTCCCTGTCCCCTACCGCTATCAATATCTCTCTTTCTCCCTGTCCCCTACCGCTATCAATATCTCTCTTTCTCCCTGTCCCCTACCGCTATCAATATCTCTCTTTCTCCCTGTCCCCTACCGCTATCAATATCTCTCTTTCTCCCTGTCCCCTACCGCTCTCAATATCTCTCTTTCTTCCTGTAGACATATACCGTATCAGTTATATACTGTCTCTTTCTTCCTGTAGACATATATACCGTATCAGTTATATACTGTCTCTTTCTTCCTGTAGACATATACCGTATCAGTTATATACTGTCTCTTTCTCCCTGTAGACATATACCGTATCAGTTATATACTGTCTCTTTCTTCCTGTAGACATATACCGTATCAGTTATATACTGTCTCTTTCTTCCTGTAGACATATACCGTATCAGTTATATACTGTCTCTTTCTTCCTGTAGACATATACCGTATCAGTTATATACTGTCTCTTTCTTCCTGTAGACATATACCGTATCAGTTATATACTGTCTCTTTCTTCCTGTAGACATATACCGTATCAGTTATATACTGTCTCTTTCTTCCTGTAGACATATACCGTATCAGTTATATACTGTCTCTTTCTTCCTGTAGACATATACCCTATCAGTTATTTACTGTCTCTTTCTTCCTGTAGACATATACCCTATCAGTTATATACTGCCTCTTTCTTCCTGTAGACATATACCCTATCAGTTATATACTGTCTCTTTCTTCCTGTAGACATATACCGTATCAGTTATATACTGCCTCTTTCTTCCTGTAGACATATACCCTATCAGTTATATACTGCCTCTTTCTTCCTGTAGACATATACCCTATCAGTTATATACTGTCTCTTTCTTCCTGTAGACATATACCGTATCAGTTATATACTGCCTCTTTCTTCCTGTAGACATATACCGTATCAGTTATATACTGTCTCTTTCTTCCTGTAGACATATACCGTATCAGTTATGTACTGTCTCTTTCTCCCTGTAGACATATACCCTATCAGTTATATACTGCCTCTTTCTTCCTGTAGACATATACCGTATCAGTTATATACTGTCTCTTTCTTCCTGTAGACATATACCGTATCAGTTATATACTGTCTCTTTCTAATAGCTGACATGGTTGTTCCTCCTTTACTTTTCAGTCTGTTTTGTCATCCATTTATCTGTCCATCTCACCTCGTGGTTGTCAGTCCTCACTGCAGAGGAAGAGGAAGCCGATCAGGATCAGTTAGTTTTGCGACATCGGTGTGTGTGTGTGTGTGTGTGTGTGTGTTTGTAGGGGTTTGTGTCTATGTGCGTGGGTGTGTATGTGTCTGTGTGTGTTTGTAGGGGTATGTGTCAATGAGCATGTATCTCTGTGTATGGGTGTGTGTGTATCCCCGTCCTAGTGTGTGTTTTGCGACATCATTCTCTGAAAAGGGAGGTCATGTGTAAGACAGAGGAACAGCTGTCGAGACCCTCCCTAATGATGTGGTAACTTCACCCAGCAAGCAGACACACACACAGTGCATCAAATACACAAGTCACACACAGACACACACACTATCACATTGAAAGACACACAAGCTTTTTTCACCTGTTTGTAAAAACACACAAACTCACACAAGTTCTGCACATAAATGGACCACTCATTCACACACTCCGCTGTTCACACATGTAGTTTTGGGGGTTGGCTGAAACTGCTGACCAGATACAGATAGAAGGTGTGAAACCACTTTGTCAGCATGTGTTAGAACTAGTAAAGACATCC
Source organism: Salmo trutta (assembly GCF_901001165.1). Lineage (NCBI taxonomy): Eukaryota > Metazoa > Chordata > Actinopteri > Salmoniformes > Salmonidae > Salmo > Salmo trutta. The sequence goes on along the minus strand of NC_042993.1, from coordinate 7,204,022 downwards.
CATACACACACACACACACACACACACACATATGCACACACACACATATGCATTGACACACACACACACACACACAAATAATCCTTTCTCAGGCCTGTGTGTGTGTGTGTGTTCCCCATCTTTGTGAAACTCCCTTTCACTGATTGCTAATGATAGCGATTGCTACCACATCTCCCCTCAGACATCTGCAGACACACACACACACCTGCAAGGACTCACTGCAGCTACTTCCTGTCACAGTCTCTCGCTCCCTCCCCCTTTCTTTCTCTCTTCTAACATTCTCTCTGTTTCTCTAACCTCTGTTCACGTCACTGTTCCTCTCCCTCTCACCTCTCTCTGCCTTTCTGTCCCCCATTCTCCCCCTCCTCTCCCCCCCTCTTTGTAACAGAACTCTTCTCTTATTTATTTCTTCTCTCTGACACAGGTTGTTGGTAAAGGCTTGATTTACCCCCACCCTACCTCATTCTATATCTATCTTTACATCTTGTTTTTACACCCACCCCTCACTCACTCGTTGTCTGTCCCCCATTCCCCCACCTCTCCTCTCCCACTCTCTGCTTTCCTAGTATGTTCTCTAGGAACACGTCTATTTTGAAGTCAAACAAACCTCAGCCGTATTCTTCTCACCTCCTTGATCTCCCCTCAAATCTCAGACCCCCTTTCCTCTTTCCAACCTCACATTTCTCTCTTTTTCTCCCTCTTCTCTCCTCACTCCTGTTTTTGGCAGAGAGGCGTGTCTGCTCTATACAATACGTTTCTATGTGAAGGTTTTGTACCGTTCGTCCCTCCTGAATAAAACCCTTGATTCCCATCGGTAAATTGGGATAACATGCAAAATGTCCTCGGTGTGGTGGGGCGTGGGAGGGCTGGGTTAAGGGCCTCCGCTCTGTACTGCTCTGCCTGCCAAATGAATAATGTAATGTGTTCTTGGAACTAAGACCTCAACACACACACACACACACACTGCCCCAGTTTAGCTGAGCAGAGGGGCTGGATGCAGGTACAAAAGGATCGGAAGATTGGAACCTTTTCCTGGATATGATTTGTGTGTTTTTGTTACTCAAATGCACTTTGTCACTATTAAGAATGTCCTCCATCCTGGCAGGTCTTTATTGCATGGTTGAGGTTGAGTGCAATTATTATTCCCTATATTATCACCTAGTTTTCATCTTTATAGAATTGCTTTAGCCACGTCTTGGAGGAAATGGATGTACCGGCAATTACCATAATGTTGTCTTTTATTCTCGTTATCCAGCCTTTTAACGAATTCAAATGAAGATTCAAATTCTCTCTGGCTGGGTCTGTTTTTATATCTCTTTGTAAGATGCAAATAGCCGGTTCAGGGAGAGTTATCAGTGGAGAGAGTGGAGAGGGTCTGGGTTTTATGTACTTCAGAAACGGTGCAGGGCCAAGAAACTGTAAATGATGAAGATGATGATGGAGGGAGAGATGGAGAATGGGGATGTGTCTCACATTTAATAACAATTTATACTTGCAATAAGCCTTCATGACATCTTGCGAATGCTTTATAGCTGCTTTATGAATGCCTGTAAATGTATTCATAATTCATTACATACAGGCGGTACATAGTGTTGCCAACTTGTGTTGGGCTGAATAAGGTTCTGTGTGGGCAGGAGCTCTTCTCATCATCCCCTCTTTTACCTCTCTTTCACCCCTCCTCTGAGAAGATGCACCTAAACCAACACCTCTCTCCCAGCCTCCTATGTTTAAGAGGGGGAGAGAGGCTAAAACCAGTGTGTGAGAGAAGGAGAATGAGAGAAAGAGAAGGAGATAGAGAAGCACTGAGAGCCAGAGGAGCACGTGGAGGAGGAGAAACGGTATGAACAGAGAATCATGACTCCTAATTTCCTTCTCTCAGGCCTTGTTGTGTTTTGTTTGGGAACAGCAGTTGTTTGGTTCCTACTGTGCTGTTCTGGTTGTCTCATGTAAATTATACATATTTAGACTTATTCTTGGTTTAACTGAGTTCTCGTTTAGTTTGGTTTGTGTGTAGTTGTGATGGACTGAAGTGACCTAGTATGTTATCCTCACATGAGTATTTTTCATGTTGTGTGTAAAGACACATCTCCATAGGTCTACTGTGTGTTCATTCAGCCAACATGGAATAAGACATTTCACTGCCACCCACACCTCTCTTTAGCTTTACATAATCATCTTTATAACATATTAACAAATTCATCAATGCTTTTATTGTATCAGAACAAAAAAAAGTAATATTTTATCACACACAATTTAAATACATTTTTCAGGGTTACAAATGTTGTTTACAAATATCCTAGTAAATTGAGTTTATGTTCGTACTTTGTGTAATTATTTCCAAAAACCTTGTTTTCTTTATAGTCATTTATTTAAGCCTTCACTGGAAAACAAATGTTATTTTCTAAATTAAACTAAATGAAGAAGTAGCTATATTTTGTAAACTTACACTGCATTTTACATTTGTACAGTATTTCTGGTAAGCTGGGGACTGTTAGGGCTTGTGAAACATGGATGTGAAATGCATTTAGAGCTTTAGAAGTTTGCTAAAAACACTGCGAGTGAAACGCATTTGAACATATTATGAATGAACACACACACACGGAAAGCGTCTGACATCAGAATTCATTTAAACACATTTCTGTGAATAGAGTAAAGACATATTTCCCCCTGGGCCGTTCAGAGCCGAGCAGAGCTGATGTAACTGATGTTGATTGGGAGAAGTTACAGGCTGTAAGGGAATATAAACACCACTGTAATAAGTCTAATGTCTTGTTTGTGTCAACTACTATTGATCTCTCACTTGGTGAACTCCGTTCAAGTTGCAGTCAAAAGGACAATACGTTTAACCATTATTTTGATGGTCCAATCGTTTTTTACTTATTCATTCTATCAGGACCCCATTTAAAGTGTTGTTATTTCCTGTCCAGAAATATCTATATTCATCCAATACATTTTGAGTTAGAATTGGGCAATGAAGCATTATAAGAGGTTTTAGAGAGTGAGTGACGTACATAACGAAAGCAAGGGAAGAGGAAGCCGTATTGTCGGAGGGGAGGAAAGGTAGTCAACTGTCGACAGAGGAGTGGGAGTTGAGAATCCGCTCTGAAACGGAGAGATAAGTTGGCCACCAATCATTAAAGAAAAGGGGATGACGAAGTGTTTTATTTTTTGAAAATAAAACGAACTTATTTACTGCGTAAACAGTTTTCAAATGGTTCCGCTGTTATAGTTTTAGTTTAATTTGTTGGTTTTAATTCACTTGAAGCATGAGGAGTGAGTCTTCCAGTGTAATACTGCAGTTTATATCAATTGTACAGCATATTTCAACAATAAATCTTAATATGGGTTTTAGTTACTATTATATTCATTTGTGACATTCATTTGTCTTCACTGCTTCCTAATGTCTTTCACGTTTCCACTAAGTGTTTTGTAAAGTGGTGTGCCGTTATGTTTTCCTCAACATAACAGTCTGACATGTTTTTCCACATACTTTCCACTTGGCTTGTTTTTTCTTCATTTTTACCTTCCATCGTTGTGGGAAAAGGAGCTGTGTTTCAAATCATTTGTACTCATTTAAATGTGTTGATGAAACACACGTCAGTGTATGTTTGGGTGGCTGTGTAATCTATAGTGATATATGTTAGTTAAAGAGGATCAGCAGCTTCAGACAGAGATGTCTGTCCCTGACTGTTAGAACAGGGGCTGCTGAACAACTAGAAACTAGAAACAGGGTGACTAAGAGAGAGCGAGAAAGGACAGGGGACGAGGGCAGAAAGAGAGAGAGAAAGAGAATGTCTTACCGTCAAACAAAGACCATTCCTACTTTTTAACTGTGTGCAATTGTGTGTGTGTGTGTGTGTGTGTGTGTGTTTCAGGGTGTCTCGTTATTAAGTGACTCACAGTTGTTCGATTAACAGGAATCTCTTCCCTTTTTCCGAACAACACGTATACCCTTCTGAGGAATCGAAAACCACCCCTTACAGCGTTTTAAAATTTTACACCGGAAACTAAACACTAGTATGTATTTTTCTCTCACTCCCCCTCTTTTTCTCTTTTCACCAACTTAATCTCTCTTTTTATCTCCTCTGATCTCTAGGAGGTGGATTCTGTTAACACTGAGTTTTGTCTTAAACAAAACCTCATCTCAGCTGGAACAGTTGTCTTTTCTATTGGCTTATTGTTTTGTGCCTCATGACATGTTCTCTCTCTCTCACACTCACACACACACACACACACACACACACACACACACACACACACACACACACACACACACACACACAGTGTTTTCGGTGGGGATTTTGACCTTTCTGGCAGCACCGTCGATGTCCTCCTCGTCTACAGCATTTTCCAGGGCGTTGTTTTAGATGTGCTTACGAGCGTAGGAGACACCTCGAACAAATCTCCCTGAAATCACTTCCTACCTGCTCTGAGAGCGGCGGTGGCACAAACCCATGCCAGCGTCGATAGCTCGATGCATCAAACCGAGAATGTTACATCTTAAGATTTGTTTTAGTGAACAAGCTTTCATTTGGAGAAGACTTCACAGAGTCAGTCAAAGTTGCCTTATGGGCTGTTCTAAAGGGACTTTATCATCACAGACTGTCTGTAATATGGCATGTTGTTTCATCTAATACCTACCTTGATGTCTGTGGCTGGGTCTATTATGACTCACAGCACCAATATGATTTTGGTTCTTACGTTACTTCTTCTTTGACAATTTTGATGTTGGTTGAGTTGGCTAAATTTGCACATATCTGACAATGTTGTAGGGTATTTCTGTGCTTCGTTCAAGGTCCCTCATCAGTAATGTAGGTGCATAGAGATCCTTAATTCTGTGCTTCGTTCAAGGTCCCTCATCAGTAATGTAGGTGCATAGAGATCCTTAATTCTGTGCGTAAGTGGCTGAAGGATGAGACCACGGGCTGCGTCTCAATAGTCCAGCATGGCTTCCTTCCTTCCTCTTCTTTCTTCTTCGAGGAGAAGAAGACACTTCAGACTATTGTACCCAAGTTCCCACCACCTTTGTAGACAGATGGACAAACATCCCTCCTACCTGTCCATCAGCCAAGGTCAGAGGTTAGATCTGTGGTCAGGGAGGGGCAGGCCAGGAAGTTGTGTATTTCGGAAACTTACGATCGCTCGTTTCGGAAAATGGACCCGCTGTATTTTGGAGAGAGGGGTGCGTGGGCGAGAAGGGGGGAGGGGTATCTCTCAATCTCTCTCTCCGCCACCAAACACCTTCTTTTCATAAAACAGGAAGAGCGAGAGAGCGAGTGAGAGAGAAAGAGGTAGACATCCCCAAGGATGAACGCGTAACCCCAACTTCTCTGAACTTCGAGAGTTAAAGGTTTAAGGAGAGAGAGGGAGAATAGAAGGCTGTAATATAGAAAGGAAGAAGCGAGGAAGAGCGAGGAAGACTGAAGTACAAAAACACTTATGCCATGACACAGACACCGCATCGCCTCCAGTCGACGGTCCCTCTATCAGCCATGAAGACAGGAAAGGTAGGGGTGCCGTTTGGGTTCAGACTCAGCTGGATGGGTTGAGGCTGGGAGGGTAAGGTCTGGGTAAGGTTCTGTTGGTACAGGTGGGATTGGGGTTTCTGTTGAAGAGCGACGATATGAACGTTAGTGTGTGGACTGTATGGGTGGGGTGTGTGTGTTTTTGACATTGCATGAAGATCAACAGACCACAAACTGAACAATGGGGACTCGGGAAGCCAAGAGAGAGACACGCAATGTGTGTGTGTGTGTGTATTTAATGGGGTGTGTCTTGGAGCAGGTTAGTCAGGTGAAACAGAATGTACTGTCGTCGAGGAGAGCCCCTCCAGGGTGCTATGTGGACAGTATTATAGGATGGTTAGGGGGCTGTTGGTGGTTGCTATGGCAGGGAGACGAAGGTGGGGGAGGAGGGGGGAGTTAGTGTTGTTTGTGGAAAATGTGGTCTGCTCAGGTGTGAGTGGTACTGTGGAACAGGAGAGGGGTTAGGTGAGAGCCAGGGGAACAGGAGAGGGGATTAGGTGAGAGCCAGGGGAACAGGAGAGGAGAGCCCTTGGGTGTTATAAATAAACCTCATCGTATGGATACATAGACCGTATAGACTTCTATAGACCTGGTAACCTACCTAGAAAGTAGTCTATGGATCAGTAAAATGGAGTAAGACACAAACTTCCGCTGTAGGCCTAAATTCTCTCTCTGTTTCACTCTCTCTCTCTCTCTCTCTCTTCCTCCATTATACACCTCCCCTGGAGGGCATGTGTGAAAAGAAGGACTTGGAGAGGGGGATGAGGTCTTGAAAAGAAGGGAGGAGAAGAACAAGCTTCTGTTATCCTCACATTAACACTTCCAGACACGTCTTGTTTTACCCAACATTAACCCTTCTCTGTTTTCACTTTCCTAAAGTAAAAGTTTTGTTTCAGGGAATACCACACCACACACTGTTAAGGTTAGACTCAGTGGGCAGAATCCTGACTTGAAATACACCCATATAACTTGAATCTTCCTTTGATGATGTGACATACGCAAAAGCTCTAGCACCTTGTGTGTGTGTGTGTGTGTGTGTGTGTGTGTGTGTGGACGTCGTCCCCAGTACAGTCTGACTCCTCTCTTTCACCGTCCTCTTTCTGTCTCTTTCTCTCTATTTTTAAACAAGGAGCTAATACTATCAAGCACTGTCACACACACACACACACACACACACACACACACACACACACACACACACACACACACACACACACACACACACACACACACACACACACACACACACACACACACACACACACTCTCTGGTACCCCCTTCTGCTCTACCCCCTCTGATCCTCCCAGTTGTCCCCCCTTCCCACCCCCTTCTCCTCTACCCCCTCTGGAAGTTTGAGGGAGAATGGAGGAGTGATTGAAGGAGGGATAGCACTAAGCTCTTGTTTAATATGGTCCCTCACGTGAAGGAGGGATAGCACTAAGCTCTTGTTTAATATGGTCCCTCGCGTGAAGGAGGGATAGCACTAAGCTCTTGTTTAATATGGTCCCTCGCGTGAAGGAGGGATAGCACTAAGCTCTTGTTTAATATGGTCCCTCGCGTGAAGGAGGGATAGCACTAAGCTCTTGTTTAATATGGTCCCTCGCGTGAAGGAGGGATAGCACTAAGCTCTTGTTTAATATGGTCCCTCGCGTGAAGGAGGGATAGCACTAAGCTCTTGTTTAATATGGTCCCTCGCGTGAAGGAGGGATAGCACTAAGCTCTTGTTTAATATGGTCCCTCGCGTGAAGGAGGGATAGCACTAAGCTCTTGTTTAATATGGTCCCTCGCGTGAAGGAGGGATAGCACTAAGCTCTTGTTTAATATGGTCCCTCGCGTGAAGGAGGGATAGCACTAAGCTCTTGTTTAATATGGTCCCTCACGTGAAGGAGGGATAGCACTAAGCTCTTGTTTAATATGGTCCCTCACGTGAAGGAGGGCTCCTTGTGGAAGTCACGCTAGTAATGAAAGGCTACAGTACCAACCAAAATATCTCTGCACCGTGACTGCATTAACTAACACAGTTTTACTTGACAAAGGACCATGCACTGAGGTATTCTAGGTATGTCAGCACTTGTTTCCTGGTATTCAAAGCCTTGAAATGTGATCTATATCAAAAGCATACAGAATATTGTTTTGATGTCATTGCTTGACATTCACCACCCCAGAAGAAATGGAAAACAACTTTGTCTGATTTGTATTTTTTTCATTGTAAAAAAACATCTGTGGCCACCGAATGATTTAGATTCAGCCTGAACTTCAATGTCTGTGTTATTCTAACCAACTGTTCCCTCCTGCAGGTGGCGATGTCTCCAGGAGAGGACGGTCTGATCGGGATCCCCTTCCCAGAGCACAGCAGCGAGATCCTGTTCCGCCTCAACGCCCAGCGCAGAGCGGGGCTACTCTGTGACCTCACCCTGACCTCGCGCGGTGCCCGCTACCCCACCCACCGCTCCGTCATGGCTGCCGTCAGCCTCTACTTCCGCGGGCTGTTTGGGGCGGAGGAGGGGGCGGAGGCAGGGGGTGAGGCGGGGGGAGGAGGAGGGTTCAGTGTGTGCCAGCTGGACTGTGTAGCGCCCGATGCCCTGGATGCCCTGCTGGAGTTTGCCTACACGGCCACCCTGACCATCCGCAGCTCTGGCATGAGAGACGTGTTGAGAGGAGCTCAGTTACTGGGGATCCAGTGTGTGGTTGATGCCTGTAGAGACATCCTGGGGGAGACGGCGGGGGAGGTAGAGTGGGAGACGGGGGAGGAGAGGGTACAGGCGGAGAGGGAGAGAAGGGTGGAGAGGGGGATGAAGAAAGGCTCCCGGAGGAAGATAGACAGACGGAGAGTCACCAAGGTGGAGTCATCGCACCACCAGCCACTGCCTCATCGCCCCAACATCAACACACACCAGCACCCCTCCACTCCTCCTCCACACCCCTCACCTGTTCAAGACGGGGCCCACTCTCATCCCTCCACCCGACCCCCCAGCCCTGAGCAGGATGAACACCCCCCCACCACGGGACAGAACGGGGAGCGGAAGCAGGGCAGAAATGCAGGGAGAGGGAGTACAGCTGTCAACGGAGGGGTGCACTGGCCTCAGGAGCGCCTCCTCACCCCCCACCCCCCTCTCCCCCTCTCAGACGACAGGCTGTCAGAAGACGAGGAGGAGATGGAGGGAGTGGGGAACGGTGGGGTGCCCAGCTTTACTTCCGTCCCCCTGGCAGAGCAAGGGATGGCCACGGGAGCAGGAGGAGGGGGTAGGAAGAGGAAGTCTCAGACCCCCCAGCAGTGTCCTGTCTGTCAGAAGATCATCCACGGAGCAGGGAAGCTACCCAGACACATGAGAACACACACCGGGGAGAAACCATTCGAGTGCTCTACCTGCGGGGTCCGCTTTACCAGGTATGTACCTGTGTGTTTTAACACTATTATCACCAGGTATGCACCTGTGTGTTTTAACACTATCACCAGGTATGTACCTGTGTGTTTTAACACTATTATCACCAGGTATGTACCTGTGTGTTTTAACACTATTATCACCAGGTATGTACCTGTGTGTTTTAACACTGTTATCACCAGGTATGTACCTGTGTGTTTTAACACTATTATCACCAGGTATGTACCTGTGTGTTTTAACACTATCACCGGGTATGTACCTGTGTGTTTTAACACTATCACCGGGTATGTACCTGTGTGTTTTAACACTATTATCACCGGGTATGTACCTGTGTGTTTTAACACTATTATCACCGGGTATGTACCTGTGTGTTTTAACACTATTATCACCGGGTATGTACCTGTGTGTTTTAACACTGTTATCACCAGGTATGTACCTGTGTGTTATAACACTGTTATCACCAGGTATGTACCTGTGTGTTTTAACACTATTATCACCAGGTATGTACCTGTGTGTTTTAACACTGTTATCACCAGGTATGCACCTGTGTGTTTTAACACTGTTATCACCAGGTATGCACCTGTGTGTTTTAACACTGTTATCACCAGGTATGTACCTGTGTGTTTTAACACTGTTATCACCAGGTATGTACCTGTGTGTTTTAACACTTATCACCAGGTATGTACCTGTGTGTTTTAACACTATTATCACCAGGTATGTACCTGTGTGTTTTAACACTATTATCACCAGGCATGTACCTGTGTGTTTTAACACTATTATCACCAGGTATGTACCTGTGTGTTTTAACACTGTTATCACCAGGTATGTACCTGTGTGTTTTAACACTGTTATCACCAGGTATGTACCTGTGTGTTTTAACACTGTTATCACCAGGTATGTACCTGTGTGTTTTAACACTATTATCGCCAGGTATGTACCTGTGTGTTTTAACACTATTATCTATAACAGATTACAGGGCTAGCGTTGTTCTACATATGATGCTGAGCCATTATCCTCTTTCCTCTCTCTCTCTCAGGAATGACAAGTTGAAGATCCACATGCGTAAACACACAGGGGAGCGTCCGTACCCTTGCCCCCACTGCCCCGCCCGCTTCCTGCATTCCTACGACCTGAAGAACCACCTGTCTCTCCATAGCGGGGCGCGCCCCTTCGAGTGCCCGCTCTGCCACAAGGCCTTCGCCCGCGAGGACCACCTCCAGCGCCACCGCAAGGGCCTCAGCTGCCTGGAGGTCCGTACCCGGGCACGGCCGAGGCGCGGGCCTGGGGCTGACCACGGGGAAGAGGACAGAAGGGCTAGAGGAGGAGGAAGTGGGTATTCTCCAGACCAACTCGACCCGCTGGAGAATCTGGCCCTGCAGCCTCACGCCTCAGCATTCCACCCCCGTGCTGGGATGGTTGGCCTGGGGGATGGGGCTGAGGCTGGGGCTGGAGGTCAAATGGTGTTCCAGGAGGAGGCTGACAGGGAGCAAGCTATAGCCCTCCTAGGGCCTCACAGGTTACCCTACCCTGGTCTGCTGTGGAGAGGCCTGGAGCTGGGGGTGAGAGGGGTGGAGGGGGAGGAGGCTGGTGGGGGCCACTCTCCTGCACTTCAGCATGCAAGATGGGAGGAGGAGGCAGAGGAGGAGGCAGAGGAGGATGAGGAAGACGAGTGAGAAGAGAGGAAGAGAAGACCATGCATGGATGTGTATGCGTGTGCATGTGTGCGCGTATGTGCATTTGTATATGCATAAGTGTGTGCGTTTGTGTGCGTTTGTGTGTGTGTGTGTGTGTGTGTGTGTGTATGTGTGGCACCCACTATGGATGGGGATCTCACTCAGGTGACTGGACCTGCTCCTTCTTACAAAGCGCTTAGAGAAAGACTAAACGATAGAGAAAGACTAAACGATAGAGAAAGACTAAACGATAGAGAAAGAATAATGGAGAACAGGTTTTCTGATTTGTTATTGTTGTTTCATGGCTCTCTGTTTTTATTTCAGTTTTTCCACTATTTTGCATTATTTCTATTTTATTTCATGCTGTGGTTATTCTTATTATCTGTACATAAAAAGAGGCTTTATTGAGGGAATGTTTTGTGCATAGATGTGCTGAAGGGGATATGGGGTTATATTCTCACACTATGCAAACTGAAGTCAGGAGCTGAGGAAAATGAGGTGTCCAGATGTAAAGAAAGAAGATAAAACAAATCATGTATTTTTGAGCAGAGAGCTGTTAGAGTAATATAACAATCACATGTTATTGAAGTTCAAACAATGTATGTTCAACATCCATCTGGGCCTACAAAACCCTACCACTCTTCATGTCACTATACTAGCACTCTCAGCGGGGTAGTAAGAAACCGGAATCATCCGGTTTTCAGTGGGAAAGCAGAGAAGACACAAAGCCTGAAAACCGGTAGCTTCCGGTTCCTTCCGACCCGCTCAGGCGTTTGTTTTACGCCTGCTAAGTTAGGTAAGTATAGTAGTAGGTGTGGAATCTGCTGTTTCATTTTGGGTGTACTGTACTACCCTCTAGTGGTTATTGGTGGAGCTAGTCGCCAATGGCAACAAGGTTTCCTATTGAGCCATTATCTAACAGTAACAGTCTTATTTTAAGGCTTATTATTTTGCTGTCTGTTGTAAGTAGATTTTCATGCCCTTTTAGGAGGCACTGATGATACCAAAGATTTCAGTTTATTTCTTCCTAATCAATCAGTTTGATCAAGCACAGGAGCCCCAGAGCTATAGATTGAGATCCCTATGGACACGCACTGGTTGAATCATTGTTGGTTCCACGTCATTTCAATGAAATTACATTAAACCAACGTGGAATAGACATTGAATTGATGTCTGTGCCCAGTGCGATGGCTCTAAGGGTATTCTGGGATTTTAGAGCCAAGGTTTGGTTAAAAGACCTGTCTTCATTTGCCTGATTCTCCGCTGCAGAGTGATAGAAGGGTTGGAGACTGCGTCCATAGGTTAGATTCTCTGTGGAGCTCTAGTGCTCTGTGAAAAATGCCTGACCAAAACTAGACTACATCTGCAGGGTCATTGGATGATTGTTAATGAGAGGTGTGTGTTTGTTGCTTTAGTGTTTACTTTTTGACATCGACAGGGGACAATTCCTTTCCAAAGTTTCCTTCTTTAGAATGTCTTCTGATCATGCACTCCTTGTTTTTTGTTGATTGCAAAAAGAGCGAGAGAAAAGGAGACACCAAGAGGGAAGGAGGGAGAGACCTTGATCTCTTGATTGCTTTGTATTTATTTATTTATTGTTATTTATTGTGGCTTTCCAGTTGAAACTGTGTGTGTGACCTGACCCAGGGTATCCACAGTGACCTGACCCAGGGTATCCACAGTGATCTGACCCAGGGTATCCACAGTGACCTGACCCAGGGTATCCACAGTGACCTGACCCAGGGTATCCACAGTGATCTGACCCAGGGTATCCACAGTGATCTGACCCAGGGTATCCACAGTGACCTGACCCAGGGTATCCACAGTGACCTGACCCAGGGTATCCACAGTGATCTGACCCAGGGTATCCACAGTGACCTGACCCAGGGTATCCACAGTGATCTGACCCAGGGTATCCACAGTGATCTGACCCAGGGTATCCACAGTGACCTGACCCAGGGTATCCACAGTGACCTGACCCAGGGTATCCACAGTGATCTGACCCAGGGTATCCACAGTGATCTGACCCAGGGTATCCACAGTGATCTGACCCAGGGTATCCACAGTGACCTGACCCAGGGTATCCACAGTGATCTGACCCAGGGTATCCACAGTGATCTGACCCAGGGTATCCACAGTGACCTGACCCAGGGTATCCACAGTGACCTGACCCAGGGTATCCACAGTGATCTGACCCAGGGTATCCACAGTGATCTGACCCAGGGTATCCACAGTGATCTGACCCAGGGTATCCACAGTGATCTGACCCAGGGTATCCACAGTGACCTGACCCAGGGTATCCACAGTGACCTGACCCAGGGTATCCACAGTGACCTGACCCAGGGTATCCACAGTGACCTGACCCAGGGTATCCACAGTGATCTGACCCTGGGTTTGACACAGTGACCCGCAACACCACTCGGCTCGGTCCCCTTCTGGCACAGTTGAAGTGCTTCGTACCTGCTTCCTTTTGAGTCTTAAGAGAAACTGCATTGTGCTTAAAGTGACGGCTAAGAAAGACCCGTACACCCAGTGCCATGTTGGGTGATAGGTCCTCTGTTGGCTATTCTTCCTCCTTTTGCATTTGTTTTGCACAACACATCACGCCCTGAAAAGGTACTGCAATAATACCGGCACATTCCATCCTCCTGGGTAGAAAGAAGGGATCAGAAAAGAGAGAGGGAAACGAGACAGACCGAGCCTTTCTCTCTCTCTTTAGAGCACAAGACAACTGTCGCACCACCTGTAGCCGTTTCACACTTTCAGTTAAAGAGATAAGCATCAACTGCACTTAGGGAGATATCTGTGTTGTTGATTCAACATGTACTGTATGTTATTGTGTAATCTGTCAGCTGTGTGTATAAGTCACAGATCGGCCCTTAGGGGGCCTGTCTCTAGGAGACCAGCGGCCATATTGGGTGGCCCATTGCAGGAGTACACAACTTTGCTTACAGATAATCAACTACTTTTTCAAAGACTGTCACTCTTTAGGTGATAGTGAGTTATGTTCTTTATTTACAACTATTTACGAGGGCTGTAACTCTAGCCTGAAGCTTATGTAGCTCTAGCAGACTGGACCTGTGTGCGCTATCCATTCCACACTATGTAGAAGAACTTTTCCTTGTTTCTGATTTATTTGCACTAAAATATTGAGAGCTTTTATGTTTTTTTGTTTCACCTCCTTATCCATTCCATGACTTCACTCAGTATCGTTTATGATTGTAAGAGAAGATATCTATATATTGTTCCTTCAATTCTTGATAATAACATTAGTCTATATTCTTTCTATTGCGTAGTGTAATAAGAGATTGCTATGTAAAGGGGTGAAGCTGCCTTGGACTTTTGTTTTGTGCTGTAACTATTCTCAGGAAATCTTGAGCAATGCACTAAGTAATTATGCAAAATTGTGGGGGAGATATGCTGTGTATATATGTAGCCCATGTATGTTCATACATGTCTGAAGAGGTAGTGACACCTTTCACTCAAAAGTACGGTTCCAATACAACACCTTGTACCACATGACTATGAGGAAGTAGGATAAAAGCAAATCGAGAAATAGTAGATATCCATTTGTATGGTAAAACATGTACAATATAGTGTACATCAATTGAAACCAGCGAGTCACACACATTGTGCTGAAAGGTTTTTTGTGCTGAGGGGTGTTGCTACCAGCATTTAGAGAGCTTGGTGAGTGAACGAGAGGGAAACATTATGCCAGCTGTGAAGTGTGGTGTTTCTATGGAACTTTATGTCGTTTTATTTGGCTTTGGTGAAGGGATCTGGGGTCTGTTTTGAATAGAGACCCCACTATCAGGGATACATTTTTGTCTTTCTGTTTTTAGTGGACCTTCTGTCAGAGATATGAATTCATTTTCCCATCATTTGTTTCAGATAATGTAAAGAAAACAGATAAATAAACAAAGATATCTATCTCTGTCTGTTTGTGTTATTTATTTGTTTGACACTAATGCATGGTTCCATATCCATAGATGGTAGCCTAGGTAGGCCTAATGTATTAGTCTACTGCCTGTTTCCTACTGTATTACATTGTAGAAAATGAGTTGTAACTTCGATCTGTCATTTGGTCTCTGAACGTTTATTTAGTGCATTTATTCATCCAATACAAGATCAGAGCCTAATTCAAATTCCCAATGCAATTCCCACAGCAAAAAGTATTAAATTCTAGTAGATTATTATTCACAACAAAAGTGTATGCACTGAGTTGGCCTAACTTCTCAGCTGCAGTCTTTCATACACTACCCAGATTCCCTTCTGCCAATGTCAACCAGCCTCGACACCGGTGGCTTTGGGTTGTCGCAGGCGGACGGAACGTCATAATCCAATTAGCAGCACTAGTTGAGTTCGCTAACCCAACTAGCTAGCCTGGCCAACAACCGACTGCACTGCTAACTAAACTGAACGTGTAAGTGGTTTGTCATTTTTGAGACAGCTGTGAACAAGTCAAGGAGAGAAGCAACAACCCAAAGAGGGAAACCTTTCAGGTTATCAACAACATCATTGGTCATCTAATGGCAGGAAGGTGAATGGAGATTAGTTAGCTAGAACATTCTTAGCAGCACAAAATAGCAGCTAAATTAGCTCAACTAGGCAAATTTATCTGGACCAGCAACAGCAAGTGCGCTTTTTTTTATTTGTTTGGCCAAATGTACATATACGATGCCATATGCTGCTAAGATATCTTACATAAAACTTTATTCACGTATAGATTGTTAAATGAGCACTAGGGCAATAACTCTAGCTGGCTAACTGGACTAGCTAGTTTGCTCCAAACAAAGTTCTCTGTTCCAGGATGCTGGCGCTACGCCGGATGCTAGGGAGCACAGGTGCGCACTCGGCCGCGGCGCAGCAGTGTGTCTCGCCTCATCTGGCCCAGCGCTACAGCACCGCAGCAAAGCAACAGGTAGCCTTCTCTCACCTAGTGTAGTTTAAACCATTTCTGTTTTCTAGACTAGGCTACAGCTGCCTAGGTCTCCATCTAGCCTATTATCGTTACATAAATTATTATATGTCTGTGTGTTTATCTGGGTTGCTAGGAGAATCCAAAGAAAACTAAATTTGGGCCCTTGAGTGATCAAGACCGGATTTTCACAAACTTGTATGGCCGTCATGACTGGAGGTAGTACTATCCCAAACTTAACATCACTGTGCACATACACACTCTGAATACCATCAAATCTATGTATATACAGTACTCTTGCCCTCTTCTTCACCATCCATAAAGTGTCCTTGTCTCCTTGTCCCCTTCCCTCAACCTACCCAAGAATACATGATATGTGAAAAGAATACATATATCAGGTACATAGGAATTATTAGGTGATAGTGGTCTATTTATAACAGGATCTATATTTGTGTCCCCAGTCTGACGGGTGCTCTGCGTCGGGGTGACTGGTATAAGACTAAAGAGATCCTCCTGAAGGGGACCGACTGGATCCTGAATGAGGTCAAGGTGTCTGGTCTGAGAGGGAGAGGAGGAGCTGGCTTCCCCACCGGCATGAAGTGGGGCTTCATGAACAAACCCAGCGACGGCAGGTAAGAAAGAGAGAGATTGAGAGAGAGTGTGCGTGTGTGCGTGTGTGCGTGTGTGTGTGCGTGTGTGCGTGTGTGTGCAACAGTGGCGGTTGGTACTTTTTTTTTATGAGCATGGCCTTATTTCTATTACAGCATATTGGATGGCTGTCATTCATATTCCATTCACCCAGCTCAATGTAACATTGATAGGTTTAGGCTACTACTTGATACTCAAATTTTCTCTGTACCCATCATGAGATTGCTACAACCTAGCCTATGAATAAAACGTTTACAACGTACGCTAGGTGAACAGGACATTTTATATTTGAGATTCTTCAAAGTAGCCACCCTTTTCCTTGATGACAGCTTTGCACACCTTCATATCATAACCGCTAACCTCTACACACCACCTACATTGTTTGGCACCATATTATAATGAAATAGTCAATATAGCTACTAGAACTAATGTGTTAGTAAACCCGCTACCATCATGCAATACAGTGTACAGTCAGCAAGGAGTGTAGTAGTTACACCGGCGGGCCCCAGTGGCAGTAAATTAATAAAACCAAAAGCTTACCTTGACTTGGAGGAGTTTCAGTGTTGGATAGCCATAGCCAGCTAGCTAACGTAGCATCCCTCTCTGTTTGAGCCAGGTGTTTGAGTAGGCTAGCTCAAAAGTGAAAAAAAATACAAAATATAGCTATCTCTCTCTCTCTCTTGCTTCTCATTCACTTTTGAATAAATTAATTTGTTCAAAACTGTTCAACCATTGTCTTTCTCTTTTAGTCAACTACTCACCACATATTATGCACTGCAGTGCTAGCTAGCTGTAGTTTATGCTTTCAGTACTAGATTCATTCTGATCCTTTGATTGGGTGGACAACGTGTCAGTTCATGCTGCAAGAGCTCTTATAGGTTGGAGGACATCCTCCGGAAGTTGTCATAATTACTGTGTAAGTCTATGGAAGCGGGTGAGAACCACGAGCCTTCTAGGTTTTGTATTGAAGTCAATGTGCCCAGAGGATGACGGAAACTAGCTGTCCTCCAGGTATGCCTTTGGCTCTACTCTACAGAGTGCTGTTGAGGCTACAGTAGACCTTCATTGCAAAACATTGTGTTTTAATAAATTCTTTGGTGAGGTGAATATATATAGTATAGTTGTATCTAAAAAGGACAACTTTTTAAATGTTTAACTATTGACATTTTTCTGAAATTCATTGAGGATGATGGTCCTCTCCTTCCTCCTCTGAGGAGCCTCCACTGGTGTGTAACATACAGTATCTGTGTCTGTGTATCTCAGACCTAAGTACCTGGTAGTGAATGCAGATGAAGGAGAGCCAGGGACGTGTAAGGACAGAGAGATCATGCGTCACGACCCTCACAAGCTGGTGGAGGGCTGCCTGGTGGCTGGGAGGGCCATGGGAGCCCACGCCGCTTACATCTACATCAGAGGAGAGTTCTACAACGAGTCCTCCAATACACAGGTCAGAGTTCTACAACGAGTCCTCCAATACACAGGTCAGAGTTCTACAACGAGTCCTCCAATACACAGGTCAGAGTTCTACAACGAGTCCTCCAATACACAGGTCAGAGTTCTACAACGAGTCCTCCAATACACAGGTCAGAGTTCTACAACGAGTCCTCCAATACACAGGTCAGAGTTCTACAACGAGTCCTCCAATACACAGGTCAGAGTTCTACAACGAGTCCTCCAATACACAGGTCAGAGTTCTACAACGAGTCCTCCAATACACAGGTCAGACTACCTGCTTAGACTGGTTGGAGTCCTGTCCTATCCTGTCTCCTCCACAAACGAGCACACACACACTTACAGTATGTCCTGTCCTGTCACCAGGTGGCGATAAACGAGGCGTATGCAGCAGGGTTGATAGGTAAGAACGCGTGTGGCTCTGGGTACGACTTTGATGTGTTTGTGATGCGGGGGGCAGGAGCCTACATCTGTGGGGAGGAGACGGCCCTCATCGAGTCCCTGGAGGGCAAGCAGGGAAAACCCAGACTCAAACCACCCTTCCCCGCTGACATAGGTGAGGAAATGACCTACCACCTTTGGATTGACCTAAATCTCCCCAAAAAAGAAACTACCAAACTAATGAGAATATGGTGTACCAAAACCCTAACAGAAAAACCACATAATTTCACATGTGGAAAATGTGTAGTTTCATGTTATCACATGTTGCTTTACATGTTGCCACATCACATTAACTTGGTTCATGTGTTTTTCTCTGTAAGGGAAGTGTACATTGCATTTCTGACAGTTCAATTGTTTTCTGTAGATTATACTGTGAAAATAAATGCTCTTCTTATTGACTTTCTCTCAATGTACCACCTTGTCTTTGGGTCTCCAGGGGTGTTCGGATGCCCAACAACGGTTGCTAATGTGGAGACGGTTGCCGTGGCGCCTGCTATCTGTCGTCGAGGTGGAGCGTGGTTTGCGAGCTTTGGGAGAGAGAGGAATGCTGGGACAAAGCTGTTCAACATCTCTGGTCACGTAAACACTCCGTGCACAGTAGAGGAAGAGATGTCCATTCCTCTCAGAGAACTCATAGACAGACACGCAGGTGTGTGTGTTCATGCAAGTGTTTGTGTGACAAGTTTTCGAGTACTGTCTGTATTTGTGTTACTGTGTGTGTATCGATGAGTGGGTTTGTGTATGAGTGTGTATATTATTGGTGCTGCTGATATTTGTGCGCCTGACCCTCCCCTCGTCTCTGATTGGTTCAGGAGGTGTGAGGGGCGGCTGGGACAACCTACTGGGAGTGATCCCTGGAGGCTCCTCGACACCCATTATCCCTCGCTCTGTGTGTGATGATGTCATGATGGATTTTGATGACCTCGTCCGTGCTGAGTCCGCTCTGGGCACCGCCGCCGTCATCGTCATGGACAAATCTGTAAGAACACACTCACACACTCTATTTACTTTATATTGATGAACATTATATTTAAGACAAATCAAACTAAACAAATAGTTTCATCTATTCCTCCAGACTGATGTAATCAGAGCCATCGCCCGTCTGGTTGAGTTCTATAAACATGAGAGCTGTGGGCAGTGCACCCCCTGCAGGGAAGGTAAGGAACTACACACTCAGTCTTGATAATTGAATGTCCACAGGTTTTGCTCCTACATAGCTTATTGCTCCAACATAAAACCCCATCCCACTTCTGATAATCTGATATCTGAGTGCCACAAAAATGACTGGTTGGATAAGTTGATCTCATCTCTCTCTCTCTCTCTGCCTCCCTATTTCGTTCTATTTCCCCCCCCACCAGGAGTGGACTGGATGGATAAGATGATGTGGCGCTTTGTGCGTGGCGACGCAGCCAACTCAGAGATTGATATGATCTGGGAGCTGAGTAAACAGATCGAGGGCCATACCATCTGTGCCCTGGGGGACGGGGCTGCATGGCCTGTACAGGTGAGACTACTGGGGGACGGGGCTGCATGGCCTGTACAGGTGAGACTACTGGGGACGGGGCTGCGTGGCCTGTACAGGTGAGACTACTGGGGGACGGGGCTGCGTGACCTGTACAGGTGAGACTACTGGGGGACGGGGCTGCATGGCCTGTACAGGTGAGACTACTGGGGGACGGGGCTGCATGGCCTGTACAGGTGAGACTACTGGGGGACGGGGCTGCATGGCCTGTACAGGTGAGACTACTGGGGGACGGGGCTGCGTGGCCTGTACAGGTGAGACTACTGGGGGACGGGGCTGCGTGGCCTGTACAGGTGAGACTACTGGGGGACGGGGCTGCATGGCCTGTACAGGTGAGACTACTGGGGACGGGGCTGCTTGGCCTGTACAGGTGAGACTACTGGGGGACGGGGCTGCGTGGCCTGTACAGGTGAGACTACTGGGGGACGGGGCTGCGTGGCCTGTACAGGTGAGACTACTGGGGGACGGGGCTGCGTGGCCTGTACAGGTGAGACTACTGGGGGACGGGGCTGCGTGGCCTGTACAGGTGAGACTACTGGGGGACGGGGCTGCATGGCCTGTACAGGTGAGACTACTGGGGGACGGGGCTGCATGGCCTGTACAGATGAGACTACTGGGGGACGGGGCTGCGTGGCCTGTACAGGTGAGACTACTGGGGGACGGGGCTGCGTGGCCTGTACAGGTGAGACTACTGGGGGACGGGGGCTGAGTGGCCTGTACAGGTGAGACTACTGGGGGACGGGGCTGCGTGGCCTGTACAGGTGAGACTACTGGGGGACGGGGCTGCGTGGCCTGTACAGGTGAGACTACTGGGGGACGAGGCTGCGTGGCCTGTACAGGTGAGACTACTGGGGGACGGGGCTGCGTGGCCTGTACAGGTGAGACTACTGGGGGACGGGGCTGCGTGACCTGTACAGGTGAGACTACTGGGGGACAGGGCTGCGTGGCCTGTACAGGTGAGACTACTGGGGGACGGGGCTGCGTGGCCTGTACAGGTGAGGACTACTGGGGGACGGGGCTGCGTGGCCTGTACAGGTGAGACTACTGGGGGACGGGGCTGCGTGGCCTGTACAGGTGAGACTACTGGGGGACGGGGCTTGCGTGGCCTGTACAGGTGAGACTACTGGGGACGGGGCTGCGTGGCCTGTACAGGTGAGACTACTGGGGGACGGGGCTGCGTGGCCTGTACAGGTGAGACTACTGGGGGACGGGGCTGCGTGGCCTGTACAGGTGAGACTACTGGGGGACGGGGCTGCGTGGCCTGTACAGGTGAGACTACTGGGGGACGGGGCTGCGTGCCTGTACAGGTGAGACTACTGGGGGACGGGGCTGCGTGGCCTGTACAGGTGAGACTACTGGGGGACGGGGCTGCGTGGACCTGTACAGGTGAGACTACTGGGGGACGGGGCTGCGTGGCCTGTACAGGTGAGACTACTGGGGGACGGGCTGCGTGGCCTGTACAGGTGAGACTACTGGGGGACGGGGCTGCGTGGCCTGTACAGGTGAGACTACTGGGGGACGGGGCTGCGTGGCCTGTACAGGTGAGACTACTGGGGGACGGGGGCTGCGTGGCCTGTACAGGTGAGACTACTGGGGGACGGGGCTGCGTGGCCTGTACAGGTGAGACTACTGGGGGACGGGGCTGCGTGGCCTGTACAGGTGAGACTACTGGGGGACGGGGCTGCGTGGCCTGTACAGGTGAGACTACTGGGGGACGGGGCTGCGTGGCCTGTACAGGTGAGACTACTGGGGGACGGGGCTGCGTGGCCTGTACAGGTGAGACTACTGGGGGACGGGGCTGCGTGGCCTGTACAGGTGAGACTACTGTGGGACGGGGCTGCGTGGCCTGTACAGGTGAGACTACTGGGGGACGGGGCTGCGTGGCCTGTACAGGTGAGACTACTGGGGGACGGGGCTGCGTGGCCTGTACAGGTGAGACTACTGGGGGACGGGGCTGCGTGGCCTGTACAGGTGAGACTACTGGGGGACGGGGCTGCGTGGCCTGTACAGGTGAGACTACTGGGGGACGGGGCTGCGTGGCCTGTACATGTGAGACTACTGGGGACGGGGCTGCGTGGCCTGTACAGGTGAGACTACTGGGGGACTGGGCTGCGTGGCCTGTACAGGTGAGACTACTGGGGGACGGGGCTGCGTGGCCTGTACAGGTGAGACTACTGGGGACGTGGCTGCGTGGCCTGTACAGGTGAGACTACTGGGGGACGGGGCTGCATGGCCTGTACAGGTGAGACTACTGGGGGACGGGGCTGCGTGGCCTGTACAGGTGAGACTACTGGGGGACGGGGCTGCGTGGCCTGTACAGGTGAGACTACTGGGGTCAGGTTAGTTAGGAACAGGTGAGGCTACTGGGGTCAGGTTAGTTAGGAACAGGTGAGACTACTGGGGTCAGGTTAGTTAGGAACAGGTGAGACTACTAGGGTCAGGTTAGTTAGGAACAGGTGAGACAACTGGGGTCAGGTTAGTTAGGAACAGGTGAGACTACTGGGGTCAGGTTAGTTAGGAACAGGTGAGACTACTAGGGTCAGGTTAGTTAGGAACAGGTGAGACTACTGGGGTCAGGTTAGTTAGGAACAGGTGAGACTACTGGGGTCAGGTTAGTTAGGAACAGGTGAGACTACTAGGGTCAGGTTAGTTAGGAACAGGTGAGGCTACTGGGGTCAGGTTAGTTAGGAACAGGTGAGACTACTGGGGTCAGGTTAGTTAGGAACAGGTGAGACTACTGGGGTCAGGTTAGTTAGGAACAGGTGAGACTACTGGGGTCAGGTTAGTTAGGAACAGGTGAGACTACTAGGGTCAGGTTAGTTAGGAACAGGTGAGACTACTGGGGTCAGGTTAGTTAGGAACAGGTGAGACTACTGGGGTCAGGTTAGTTAGGAACAGGTGAGACTACTAGGGTCAGGTTAGTTAGGAACAGGTGAGGCTACTGGGGTCAGGTTAGTTAGGAACAGGTGAGACTACTGGGGTCAGGTTAGTTAGGAACAGGTGAGACTACTGGGGTCAGGTTAGTTAGGAACAGGTGAGACTACTGGGGTTAGTTAGGAACAGGTGAGACTACTGGGGTCAGGTTAGTTAGGAACAGGTGAGACTACTGGGGTCAGGTTAGTTAGGAACAGGTGAGACTACTGGGGTCAGGTTAGTTAGGAACAGGTGAGACTACTGGGGTCAGGTTAATTAGGAACAGGTGAGACTACTGGGGTCAGGTTAGTTAGGAACAGGTGAGACTACTGGGGTCAGGTTAGTTAGGAACATGTGAGACTACTGGGGTCAGGTTAGTTAGGAACAGGTGAGACTACTGGGGTCAGGTTAGTTAGGAACAGGTGAGACTACTGGGGTTAGTTAGGAACAGGTGAGACTACTGGGGTCAGGTTAGTTAGGAACAGGTGAGACTACTAGGGTCAGGTTAGTTAGGAACAGGTGAGACTACTGGGGTCAGGTTAGTTAGGAACAGGTGAGACTACTAGGGTCAGGTTAGTTAGGAACAGGTGAGACTACTGGGGTCAGGTTAGTTAGGAACAGGTGAGACTACTGGGGTCAGGTTAGTTAGGAACAGGTGAGACTACTGGGGTCAGGTTAGTTAGGAACAGGTGAGACTAGTAGGGTCAGGTTAGTTAGGAACAGGTGAGACTACTGGGGTCAGGTTAGTTAGGAACAGGTGAGACTACTGGGGTCAGGTTAGTTAGGAACAGGTGAGACTACTGGGGTCAGGTTAGTTAGGAACAGGTGAGACTACTGGGTCAGGTTAGTTAGGAACAGGTGAGACTACTGGGGTTAGTTAGGAACAGGTGAGACTACTGGGGTTAGTTAGGAACAGGTGAGACTACTGGGGTCAGGTTAGTTAGGAACAGGTGAGACTACTGGGGTCAGGTTAGTTAGGAACAGGTGAGACTACTGGGGTCAGGTTAGTTAGGAACAGGTGAGACTACTGGGGTCAGGTTAGTTAGGAACAGGTGAGACTACTGGGGTCAGGTTAGTTAAGAACAGGTGAGACTACTAGGGTCAGGTTAGTTAGGAACAGGTGAGACTACTGGGGTCAGGTTAGTTAGGAACAGGTGAGACTACTGGGGTCAGGTTAGTTAGGAACAGGTGAGACTACTGGGGTCAGGTTAGTTAGGAACAGGTGAGACTACTAGGGT
This sequence comes from Salmo trutta, assembly GCF_901001165.1. Taxonomy (NCBI): domain Eukaryota; kingdom Metazoa; phylum Chordata; class Actinopteri; order Salmoniformes; family Salmonidae; genus Salmo; species Salmo trutta. The sequence continues at coordinate 7,180,308 of NC_042993.1, read as the reverse complement.
CAGGTTAGTTAGGAACAGGTGAGACTACTGGGGTCAGGTTAGTTAGGAACAGGTGAGACTACTGGGGTCAGGTTAGTTAGGAACAGGTGAGACTACTGGGGTCAGGTTAGTTAGGAACAGGTGAGACTACTAGGGTCAGGTTAGTTAGGAACAGGTGAGACTACTGGGGTCAGGTTAGTTAGGAACAGGTGAGACTACTGGGGTCAGGTTAGTTAGGAACAGGTGAGACTACTGGGGTCAGGTTAGTTAGGAACAGGTGAGACTACTAGGGTCAGGTTAGTTAGGAACAGGTGAGACTACTAGGGTCAGGTTAGTTAGGAACAGGTGAGACTACTGGGGTCAGGTTAGTTAGGAACAGGTGAGACTACTGGGGTCAGGTTAGTTAGGAACAGGTGAGACTACTGGGGTCAGGTTAGTTAGGAACAGGTGAGACTAGTAGGGTCAGGTTAGTTAGGAACAGGTGAGACTACTGGGGTCAGGTTAGTTAGGAACAGGTGAGACTACTGGGGTCAGGTTAGTTAGGAACAGGTGAGACTACTGGGGTCAGGTTAGTTAGGAACAGGTGAGACTACTGGGGTTAGTTAGGAACAGGTGAGACTACTGGGGTTAGTTAGGAACAGGTGAGACTACTGGGGTCAGGTTAGTTAGGAACAGGTGAGACTACTGGGGTCAGGTTAGTTAGGAACAGGTGAGACTACTGGGGTCAGGTTAGTTAGGAACAGGTGAGACTACTGGGGTCAGGTTAGTTAGGAACAGGTGAGACTACTAGGGTCAGGTTAGTTAAGAACAGGTGAGACTACTAGGGTCAGGTTAGTTAGGAACAGGTGAGACTACTGGGGTCAGGTTAGTTAGGAACAGGTGAGACTACTGGGTCAGGTTAGTTAGGAACAGGTGAGACTACTGGGGTCAGGTTAGTTAGGAACAGGTGAGACTACTAGGGTCAGGTTAGTTAGGAACAGGTGAGACTACTGGGGTCAGGTTAGTTAGGAAACAGGTGAGACTACTGGGGTCAGGTTAGTTAGGAACAGGTGAGACTACTGGGGTCAGGTTAGTTAGGAACAGGTGAGGACTACTGGGGTCAGGTTAGTTAGGAACAGGTGAGACTACTGGGGTCAGGTTAGTTAGGAACAGGTGAGACTACTGGGGTCAGGTTAGTTAGGAACAGGTGAGACTACTGGGGTCAGGTTAGTTAGGAACAGGTGAGACTACTGGGTAGGTTAGTTAGGAACAGGTGAGACTACTGGGGTCAGGTTAGTTAGGAACAGGTGAGACTACTGGGGTCAGGTTAGTTAGGAACAGGTGAGACTACTGGGGTCAGGTTAGTTAGGAACAGGTGAGACTACTGGGGTCAGGTTAGTTAGGAACAGGTGAGACTACTGGGGTCAGGTTAGTTAGGAACAGGTGAGGACTACTGGGGTCAGGTTAGTTAGGAACAGGTGAGACTACTGGGGTCAGGTTAGTTAGGAACAGGTGAGACTACTGGGGTCAGGTTAGTTAGGAACAGGTGAGACTACTGGGGTCAGGTTAGTTAGGAACAGGTGAGACTACTGGGGTCAGGTTAGTTAGGAACAGGTGAGACTACTGGGGTCAGGTTAGTTAGGAACAGGTGAGACTACTGGGGTCAGGTTAGTTAGGAACAGGTGAGACTACTGGGGTCAGGTTAGTTAGGAACAGGTGAGACTACTGGGGTCAGGTTAGTTAGGAACAGGTGAGACTACTGGGGTCAGGTTAGTTAGGAACAGGTGAGACTAGTAGGGTCAGGTTAGTTAGGAACAGGTGAGACTACTGGGGTCAGGTTAGTTAGGAACAGGTGAGACTACTGGGGTCAGGTTAGTTAGGAACAGGTGAGACTACTGGGGTCAGGTTAGTTAGGAACAGGTGAGACTACTGGGGTCAGGTTAGTTAGGAACAGGTGAGACTACTGGGGTCAGGTTAGTTAGGAACAGGTGAGACTACTAGGGTCAGGTTAGTTAGGAACAGGTGAGGCTACTGGGGTCAGGTTAGTTAGGAACAGGTGAGACTACTGGGGTCAGAGGTTAGACAGGAACAGGTAAGACTACTGGGATCAAAGGATAGCTAGGTGAGACTACTGGAGTTGGAGAAATTGTTGAAGTAACACCCTGACCTCCTCTCCCTCCTCCCTCACTCCACCCTTGTCTTCCTCGTTTAGGGTCTGGTTCGCCACTTCCGTCCGGTCATGGAGAGCCGCATCTCGGAGTACCACAAGAAGAACCCTGCCAGGGAGGCTGACATTGAGATGATCTGAGCTGAGACAGATATCAGACTGAGACTAAACTCCCTGCTCCTAACACGCTGATCTTATCACTCCTCACTTCAAATAATTTCCATTGCTCAATGACTGCTTCCGTTTTATTGGCTATTTACTGTATGTTAATGAACCTTGCACCTATTCAATACCGACCCACTTTGTTTGTTTTTATTCATGTTTGTTATTGTGTTCATGTATTTATTCATTTCATGTATGTACTTCAGATGACCTCTGAATATACAAGGAAGGTGCACACACTAATAAAGTTCAATCAATCTGGTCTTGATTTTGTTTTATTTAGCCTGCTCTATACTTTTATAATCTACAAACATCAAAAGAAGAGAAGAGGTGAGTCATTTTACATCACGTTTAATGACAGGTTGTGAGAGGAACATTTGGGTCGATGCCTGTAGCTACCCAATGTGGACATGTGAGTTAATGCATGTACAGGTGTGTAAGCAGTACCTGTAACAGGGCTGTATTTGTGGTGACATTAGTGCAGTCCAGAGTTATTTCACTATCAGAAAAAGATCCCATCGTTCTTTCTAAACCAGCATGGAATGCCACCTTTGGTCTGTGAACACAGGAGTGCTGTAATAATGTAATATGCTATATAATATATATATTCTATTCAGCTCCTTCAACTGGCTGTCACTCTGTCCTCTAAAGACAAAATCATATGAAAATACTTTCTGATCCTGTCACAGGCGTCGAAAGGATTAGACCAAGGCGCAGCGTGTATAGTGCTCATCTTCATTTATTTTAAGAGAACACTTAAACAAAAATAACCAAACGACAAACAGTTCCGTAATGTACACAGACTATACAGAAAACAACCACCCACAAAACCCAAAGGAAAACAGGCTGCCTAAGTATGGCTTCCAATCAGAGACAACGAAAAAGACACCTGCCTCTGATTGGAAACCATACTCGAAACATAGAAAATGCAAACTAAAACACATTCCCCCAGAAACAAACAAACCCCAAAACACACAAAACAACCCCCCTGCCACACCCTGACCATTCTACTATGGCAAATGACCCTTTTCACAGGTCAGGACGTGACAGATCCATACTGAATAAAAAACAATTATCCAAATTGTTGTAATCAGTGGGATCAATTGAACAGCCTCCATTACCTGTCTTCAGATCCTCCACCTCTGTCTCACTGGCTGTCACTCTGGCCCCCATGGCTGACAGTTCTGCTGCTTGGACTAGAATTACAGGAAATATATATAGTGTTCAATCTGAGACTAACGAAAACACAATTCTGTAGATATTTTCCGACGTGGTCTCAGAGCACTTCGTATTATTCTGTACGTATATCCAAAACGCTCCATTTAGTATGATATGTTAAATTTTGTATGGTATGTGTTAATCCATCATCCATTTCATATATGTTATGAATTACAATCAGTATATGTTCCAAATTGCAATTCATACAATGTCACAAATTTGCAAAACATACGAATTTGTAAAACTGTTTTTTTCAAATTGATTGTTGTTAACATTAGCTAGGTGGGTAGGTGGCTAAAGCTAACATTAGCTAGCTCTAGGGGTTAAGTTTACGGGTTACGTTTATGGTTAAGGTTAGGAGATAGGTTAAAGGGTTAGGGGAAGGATTAGCTAAAATGCAAAGTAGTTGCAAAGCAGCTACAAAGTAGTAAGTAGTTGCAAAGCTGCTAATTAGCAAAACATTTAAAGTTGTCCGTGTGTAACGGTTGTCGTCGGGTAAAGTGGACCAAACGCAGCAGGAATATGTGCACTCATCTTCTTTTATTTGGTGAAGAAGGAGAACCAAAAATAAACACATACCCAAAGAAACCACAACGACTATATACATGCTGGTCAGGCACAAGGCTATACACAGAACAATCTCCCACACAGTACTCAACAAACACACTCCTATATATAGGACTCTCAATCAGAGGCAACTAGAAAACACCTGCCTCCAATTGAGAGTCCAACCCCAATTAACAAAACATAGAAATACAAAAGACTAGACAGAACATAGAAATACACTAACATAGAACAGTGCCCAAAAAACCCCGGAATACATAAATCAAATACCCTACTAAACAAACCACCACCCCGAACCACATAAAACAAATACCCTTCTGCCACGTCCTGACCAAAATCTAATACAATTACTCCCTCTGCTGGTCAGGATGTGACACCGTGATGGGATTCAAACCGAAACCTTTCGGTTGTTAGATGTTTGAGTTACACACCTACCCATTCACCCCAATTGTTAAGGTTGAACTGGCTATTTGTATGCATAACCTTTATAATATACTGGGGAAGCTATGCTAAGTACATAAACTACGAGTAAATCAACTGTTGAAGACAAGAAGAACTACAACCGGCAACAGGAAGTGCGTCACGACGCTGGGATCAGCCTGCACGCCAACGACAGGAGGAGCAAGTTTAAACCACGCTCCTCCTCCCTCGGACAGGCCAGCATTGAGCGGGAAATATCTCTTAGTATAAAAGAGAGAACAATAGGATGTGTCGCTCTCTTCTTCTGTTTTGCCCTGCGAGGTGTCACAGAGAGACCGTATACGAACCACCCATTTGCCATACACGTGTTTGCATTAATTAAAGTACAGATAAATTAGAAGTTACTATGTACTGACTATTTTGTTCTGTTACCAGAAACGAACTGTCGCAACATTAACACAATCAACCACCCTCCTTTAATTTTTTCCTTAAGTAACCTTCTATCTTATGTAACCATACCAAACATAACATATACTAATTTGAGTGTCCCAGATTTATATTTACTGTGATGCATCTAGTCTATGAGACCAGTTTGATATTTTCCTATCTCTACATTATGTGCATTCTCTGTCTTCAGCTCCTCCACCTGGCTGTCACTCTGGCCTCCATTCCTAGAATATGATGTAAAAAGATACAAATAAACTGTTGATGAAAAAACACCACTTAGTTATTTGTAAATTACAGTAATCAAATAACATAAGTTACAGATGTCTCAGGTTACCTGCATTTTCTCTCCAGGTCCTCCACCTTGTTCTTGTGGAAGTGCAGTTCAGTCTTAGTGACGCTCAGCTCCACTCTCTGTTTCACCACCACGTTTCCCAGCTCCACTCTCTGTTTCACCACCATGTTTCCCAGCTCCACTCTCTGTTTCACCACCATGTTTCCCAGCTCCACTCTCTGTTTCACCACCATGTTTCCCAGCTCCACTCTCTGTTTCACCACCATGTTTCCCAGCTCCACTCTCTGTTTCACCACCATGTTTCCCAGCTCCACTCTCTGTTTCACCACCATGTTTCCCAGCTCCAATCTCTGTTTCACCACCATGTTTCCCAGCTCCACTCTGTTTCACCACCATGTTTCCCAGCTCCACTCTCTGTTTCACCACCATGTTTCCCAGCTCCACTCTCTGTTTCACCACCATGTTTCCCAGCTCCACTCTCTGTTTCACCACCATGTCTCTCAGCTCCACTCTCTGTTTCACCACCATGTTTCCCAGCTCCACTCACCACCATGTTTCCCAGCTCCACTCACCACCATGTCTCTCAGCTCCACTCTCTGTTTCACCACCATGTCTCTCAACTCCACTCTCTGTTTCACCACCATGTTTCCCAGCTCCACTCTCTGTTTCACCACAGTCTCTCAGCCGCTTCAGCTCAGTCCAGATGTCAGGGCTAGACCCAGGTTGCTGCTAAGCACCACATGCAGGTAGAGGTAGAAACATAATGAGTGAGCATGATGAGATTAAGAGTTTTATTACTAAATGCTATATATCCATTTTAGGAAATGTTGGTAAATCAAGCATTTATATTTGAAAGAAATTATGCAAGAGATTGGTGTGTTTTTTCACTCTCTTATCAGGACATGGGGTTGTTCAATGACAGACATGTAATTGTTTAAAATCTATCACTTGATGGTTTCATTTGAGAGGCAAATAATTATGTGTTTTGATAAATGCTATACAGTACTGTATATCCACCTCATTCTCATAGAAATAAGTAGTACTGGTTTTACACAGTCAAATGTAACAAATACATATTTTTTAATAAAGAAATGTAAAAAGCATACATGTGACATCAATATTATTACATTTTTTTTAATGATTCAATACAAGAGAGAATATACACTGCTCAAAAAAATAAAGGGAACACTTAAACAACACAATGTAACTCCAAGTCAATCACACTTCTGTGAAATCAAACTGTCCACTTAGGAAGCAACACTGATTGACAATAAATGTCACATGCTGTTGTGCAAATGGAACAGACAACAGGTGGAAATTATAGGCAATTAGCAAGACACCCCCAATAAAGGAGTGGTTCTGCAGGTGGGGACCACAGACCACTTCTCAGTTCCTATGCTTCCTGGCTGATGTTTTGGTCACTTTTGAATGCTTGCGGTGCTTTCACTCTAGTGGTAGCATGAGACGGAGTCTACAACCCACACAAGTGGCTCAGGTAGTGCAGCTCATCCAGGATGGCACATCAATGCGAGCTGTGGCAAGAAGGTTTGCTGTGTCTGTCAGCGTAGTGTCCAGAGCATGGAGGCGCTACCAGGAGACAGGCCAGTACATCAGGAGATGTGGAGGAGGCCGTAGGAGGGCAACAACCCAGCAGCAGGACCGCTACCTCGGCCTTTGTGCAAGGAGGAGCAGGAGAAGCACTGCCAGAGCCCTGCAAAATGACCTCCAGCAGGCCACAAATGTGCATGTGTCTGCTCAAACGGTCAGATACAGACTCCATGAGGGTGGTATGAGGGCCCGCCGTACACAGGTGGGGGTTGTGCTTACAGCCCAACACCGTGCAGGACGTTTGGCATTTGCCAGAGAACACCAAGATTGGCAAATTCACCACTGGCGCCCTGTGCTCTTCACAGATGAAAGCAGGTTCACACTGAGCACGTGACAGATGTGACAGAGTCTGGAGACGCCGTGGAGAACGTTCTGCTGCCTGCAACATCCTCCAGCATGACCGGTTTGGCGGCGGGTCAGTCATGGTGTGGGGTGGCATTTCTTTGGGGGGCCGCACAGCCCTCCATGTGCTCGCCAGAGGTAGCCTGACTGCCATTAGGTACCGAGATGAGATCCTCAGACCCCTTGTGAGACCATATGCTGGTGCGTTTGGCCCTGGGTTCCTCCTAATGCAAGACAATGCTAGACCTCATGTGGCTGGAGTGTGTCAGCAGTTCCTGCAAGAGGAAAGCATTGATGCTATGGACTGGCCTGCCCGTTCCCCAGACCTGAATCCAATTGAGCACATCTGGGACATCATGTCTCGCTCCATCCACCAACGCCACGTTGCACCACAGACTGTCCAGGAGTTGGCGGATGCTTTAGTCCAGGTCTGGGAGGAGATCCCTCAGGAGACCATCCGCCACCTCATCAGGAGCATGCCCAGGCGTTGTAGGGAGGTCATACAGGCACGTGGAGGCCACACACACTACTGAGCCTCATTTTGACTTGTTTTAAGGACATTACATCAAAGTTGGATCGGCCTGTAGTGTGGTTTTCCACTTTAATTTTGAGTGTGACTCCAAATCCAGACCTCCATGGGTTGATAAATTGGATTTCCATTGATTATTTTTGTGTGATTTTGTTGTCAGCACATTCAACTATGTGAAGAAAAAAGTATTTAATAAGATTATTTCATTCATTCAGATCTAGGATGTGTTATTTTAGTGTTCCCTTGAATTTTTTGAGCAGTGTAGTAGACGGTTGCTGTCAAAAAGTGATGTATGTGTTTTTCTGTGTCCTTTGGTTGACCTCTTGTTGACCTCTTAATGACATCCTCTCAGGATGTTCTCAGGATATTTACTGTGTCATTAGGTAACCTTTACCCAGGTGGTAAGGGTAGGTAACAACACATCCGCCACACTGATCCTTAACACAGGGGCCCCTCAGGGGTGCGTGCTCAGCCCCCTCCTGTACTCCCTGTTCACTCATGACTGCACAGCCAGGCACGAATCCAACAACATCATAAAATTTGACGATGACACAACAGTGATCACCGACAACAACGAGACAGCCTATAGGGAGGAGGTCAGAGACCTGGCCGTGTGGTGCCAGGACAACAACCTCTCCCTCACCGTGATCAAGACAAAGGAGATGATTGTGTATTACAGTAAAAAGAGGGCCGAGCATGCCCCCATTCTCATCGACGGGGCTGCAGTGGAGCAGGTTGAGAGCCTCAAGTTCCTTGGTGTCCACATCACCAACAAACTAACATGGTCCAAGCACACCATGACAGTCGTGAAGCGGGCACGACAAAACCTATTCCCCCTCAGGAGACTGAAAAGATTTGGCATGGGTCCTCAGATCTTCAAAAGGTTCTACTGCTGCACCATCGAGAGCATCCTGACTGGATGCATCACTGCCTGGTATGGCAACTGCTCGGCCTCCGACCGCAAGGCACTACAGAGGGTAGTGCGAACGGCCCAGTACATCACTGGGGCCAAGCTTCCTGCCATCCAGGACCTCTATACCAGGCGGTGTCAGAGGAATGGCCTGAAAACTGTCAAAGACTCCAGCCACCCTAGTCATAGACTGTTCTCTCTGCTACCACACGACAAGCAGTACCGGAGTGCCAAGTCTAGTTCCAAGAGGCTTCTAAACAGCTTCTACCCCCAAGCCATAAGACTCCTGAACATCTAGTCAAATGGCTACCCAGACTATTCACATTGCCCCCCAAACGCCCCCTCTCTACACCACTGCCACTCTCTGTTGTCATCTATGCATAGTCACTTTAATAACTCTACCTACATGTACATACTACCTCAACTAACCGGTGCACCCGCACACTGACTCTGTACCGGCACCCCCCTGTATATATTGTTATTTTTTACTGCTCCTCTTTAATTACTTGTTACTTTTATCTCTCATTCTTATCCATATTTTTTTTAACTGCACTGTCGGTTAGGGGCTCGTAAGCAAGCATTTCACTGTAAGGTCTACACATGTTGTATTCGGCACATGTGACTAATACAATTCAATTTAATTTGATAGAGCAAATGTTTTTTTAGAAGTAAAAATGTGTTTGAAGTTTGTATTTGTTGACCTCTTAAAACCAGTACTACTTATTTATTTGAGAGTGAGGCACATATACATTAAGAGTTTGAACTTGTTGAACTTTAAAAATGTGTTTTAAGTAAAATATGTTTTGAAGTGAAAAGTAATTTCCGGGGTGGTCTTAGTTTGAACTTTTGAACAGTTCAAACAGTTGTGAAGTTTTGTAGTGAGCTTGTGAACCCTTGTAGAATGAACAGGAAAAACGTATTTCCGGGTAGGTCTGCCCGAGTATAAGTAAGTCTTAGGCATGTCCTGTGAACATTACGAGTGAGAAGAAACCTCAAGAGAGATAAACCACAGAAAACTCTAAAGAAAACATGTCTCCTAGCAGGGCTGGGCGGAATATACCGTATTTTATGATATACCGGTATTAATGCAGGGACCGGTTTGAGTTTTTACTTTATCTTCTGTACCGGTATTTGAATGTTTGGTTTGTTAAATATGATACGCCAGGTGTAATGTGAAGTATATAGTTTACTTCGCTACTTGAGTCATCCCTCTCTGCTCTTTCTCTCTGTGTCACTTTCCACACAGACCTAGCCACGCCCCCTGTCACTCAAAGAGCGCATTTGATGTTCTTCAACCACGAGACACTTGCGTTGCGTTCAGTCTGCGTTGTCAGTGCAGCACATGCAACAATGTTGACGACAGCAATGCTGTTTTCACTTTGCTTCTTAATATAAATCCACTAGCAATCTATAATGACACTATTAGTTTGTGTTTCTTACACCAGCAAACAGCTAGTTTGTATTTTCTTAGCAAGTTGCCCTAAATCTTGTGAAACGCTAATTGTTAGCCGCTAATGCTAATATCTAGCTAGCAAATAAATGTACCGAGTAAGAGCAAACGTAGGTAGCTAATACAGCCTGATAATACCAGTGATGGTGTAGACCTAAATCAGCATTTTGTTTGTGTAATAGTATCTTCTAAATCAAAGAGGAATTATGCAAAGCAAGAATATGTTAGCTACATGAAGTAGCTAAAAGAAAACATGCAATGTATGCAAAGTTTATATAGAGTCCCCTAGGAAACACTTATCAGCACTTTAGTTCTTACCCTGTCACAATAACTCCTCCCTGGCATTTTAATTCGTTTTCATCTCAAACAACACTGTATTCAAAGTGCCCACTATTATATTCTAACTATAGAATTAGAATAGTCATTATATTTCCATGATTCCAACAGTTTTGCTCTAATTCGCAAGTCAAATCGCAATTGGCCACAATAAAAATAAATCCTAGATTATTTGCCCATATCGTGCAGCCCTACGTGGCAGTGTGGAAATTATCTCAATTGAGCAGTGGTGTAAAGTGCTTAAGTAAAAATACTTTCAAGTACTACTTAAGTCGTTTTTTTTGGTATCTGTACTTTACTTTTTCTATTTTTGACAACTTTTACTTTTACTTCACTACATTCCTAAAGAAAAGACTGTACTTTTTACTCCATACATTTTCCCTGACACCTAAAAGTACTCGTTACATTTTGAACTCGTAACATTTTTGTGCCCCTGGCTACCCATAAATTAAAAAAAAACAAGAAAATGGTGCCGTCTAGTTTGCTTAATATAAGGAATTTGAAATTATTTATACTTTTACTTTTGATATTTTGATATTTTATTAATTACATGTACTTTTGATACTTAAGTATATTTCAAACCAAATACTTTTAGACTTTTACTCAAGTAGTATTTGACTGGGTGACTTTCACTTTTACTTGAGTCATTTTCTATTAACATATCTTTATTTTGACTCAAGTATGACAATTCGGAACTTTTTCCACCACTGCAATTGAGTGCAGGAAATGCAGAAATGATAAAAGTGCTGAAATTTGTTTTGGTTGAAGTTGAATTGAACAGTATAAAACAATCAGAATGGAGAAAGACTCATTGAAATCACTTAGATTGTATGTATTGCCACCATAGGATCACTCACTACTCATAAAGAAAATGTACAACTTTTATTATTCAAAAACTAAAAATACCGTATGATGGTATTTGACGGTATTTTCTTGAAATTGGACGGTATGACGGTATTTGACGGTATTTTTAGTTTTTGAATAACAAAAGTTGTACATTTTCTTTATGAGTAGTGAGTGATCCTATGGTGGCAATACATACATTCTAAGTGATTTCAATGAGTCTTTCTCCATTCTGATTGTTTTATACTGTTCAATTCAACTTCAACCAAAACAAATTTCAGCACTTTCCAATTTAAAAAAAATACTGTGATATAATATTTTGTCCATATCGCCCAGCCCTATTTCCTAGACCAATACTATGTGTATTGTGTCCTTCATGTCTGGGTCACAATGACAAAACCATCGATGCCATTCTTCGTGATGCACCTGATACTTTTAATGGTGTGACTGATATGAGTGATGCACCTGATTCTTTTAATGGTGTGATAGATATGAGTGATGCACCTGATACTTTTAATGGTGTGATAGATATGAGTGATGCACCTGATACTTTTAATGGTGTGATAGATATGAGTGATGCACCTGTTACTTTTAATGGTGTGATAGATATGAGTGATGCACCTGATACTTTTAATGGTGTGATAGATATGAGTGATGCACCTGATACTTTTAATGGTGTGATAGATATGAGTGATGCACCTGATACTTTTAATGGTGTGATAGATATGAGTGACAGCTATGTGGGTTACATTTTTCAACCGGACGATTCAACAGTGAAGATTTTCACACACAGCTACCTAAGCACCCCTTTTCTGCCCCAAAACTGGAGTTTTTCTCCTGTGTTTCGCATGGGAGTGGCTTAAGATAAGACTTGCTCTATGTCAGATCGAACAGGCGCTGAGTGGAACCTCCCTGCCTGTGTACACATGTTGTTGAATTGTATTGTATTGATGTATGTTTTAATTCTGTAATGTATGGATTCTTGCTGCATTCTTGGCCAGGTCTCCCTTGAAAAAGAGACTATGGGTCTCAATGGGCTTTGCCTGGTTAAATAAAGGTTAAATAAAATGTAATTTAAAAAAAAGCAGGATTCAAACATTCCATTACAGCTAAACAATATATCTGTAGCGTTTTGCAAAAAAAGCTAATTTTCATACGCATCTAAAATCTTAGAACAGTAATATTTTACACAGACATGAAGGTACCCATGTCTGTGTACACCTGAAACCCCACCTCTTTAAGGAATACCTGGGATAGGATAAAGTAATCCTTCTAACCCCCCCTACCCTCCCCCCCCAAAAAAGATATAGATGTACTATTGTAAAGTGGTTGTTCCACTGGATATCATAAGGTGAATGCACCAATTTGTAAGTCGCTCTGGATAAGAGCGTCTGCTAAATGACGTAAATGTAATGTAATGTACCCACCCATAACCAATCATTTCTGATAAAAAAACACAGATGTACATTTTTTGGGGATTTATGGTGTGTTCATGTGTTAGTTGGAACTAGGAAACTCTGACATTTCCGACTTGCTAACTGGTTGAACACGACACGTGTATAACTACAACCAGTAAGCAAGTCGGAAATGTCAGAGTTTCCTATTCCGACTAGCATGTTAACGTGACAAACTCTTCAGATATAGCTCATCAGAGGAGGCTGGTGGGAGAAACTACAGGAGGACGGGCTCATTGTAATGGCTGGAATGGAATAAATGGAACGGAGACAAACATGTGGATTCATATGTTTGATACGTTCCATAATTTCCATTCCAGACATTACAATGAACCCGTCCTCCTATAGCTCCTCCAACCAGCCTCCACTGTAGTCCATGGTAATTTATAAATCGTTAAAACATTTCTGATGGGTTTCAAAGACCATGATTAAGCTTTCTATTTCTAAAATTCAAGATCATGATCATTTGTTTTAATGAGAATGTATTATAATAGGCTTGTCATGGTCTTAGGTCTATTTTCAGTTTAATGTTTTTTTTGTTTTTGGTCACCTAGATCTAGGCCTGTAGATGACTGGGTCAACATTCATTGACAAGTGAAAAAGAGTTGCTGCTTACCATCGTTGAATGAGATAATGCTCAAAAAAAGATTTTCAGTTATTTAAAGATCAAGAACATTTTCCTTAATGAGTCGGGTTTGATAAATGTGGTTTAACTTAAACGTTCATATTAAACTTCAACGTTCATAATATTCACATTCATTGAAAATATGATGAGTAAAATGTGATTGCACTATGCCCATCACTTCAGTAGGTCAACAGGTGTCCGACGAGTCTATTGGTTAAGAGCCAGACGATGGTAAACCTTGTCTGTAAAAGGGCGTATTCGTTTTGCGTAGCCCGGTGCTCTGGGTGAGTGGATATTTCACTTTAGGACCAATGGAATTGTCTAAAATATGCTAATCCGCTAACCCAGGGTACCGGGCCATGCAAAACGAACTCGCCCAATTTCTGTCAGTTCTTTGCGGCGGTTCTCATTGGCAGTTGTGATAGTGTATTTGCATCAGATACATTATTTTCCTACATCCACTTGGTCAGGTCAGTCAGTACGAGAAATGCTATTTTAGAGCTAGGCCTAACTGTTTACATTCTATATTTCAATTAAAAGTTAGATTTATTTAGCTCGTCAATTTGTAAGGAAGCAGTCATGTTTTTCTCCCCAAGCGTTTTGAATCGTCACACAGGGTGCTTCTCCACAATATGGTGAGTAGGCCAAGTTGCTATAAGATTGCGGTTGATATTTGATATGTCGGCTAGAACCGTTTCATTTGGATGAAGGGGCAATTTCAATGAAGTATGGTGATAATAGATCATTCGATTCTCATTATGTTTTTGTAACTTTTTTATAATCCTACACGAGCTCCAGGGCATAGCCTATTTAGACTATTACCTGTTTATCATGCCTACCTAGCCTAGTGGATGATCAGTAGCTAAATCAGCCTAGACTACTTCATCAAAGATGAATGTAGTAGGCCTACCTTGCAATGATTAAGACACAATTATAACTCTATTATAATAATGCAACACTATTCTAATATTAGTTAGGCCTATCCTATTTATCTGAAATGGTTTTCTGATATTTCTAATTGTGTTAAATCTAGCTGCTAGTGTCTGGGGTCATGTAAAGGAGAACAGGTGCAACGACCAGACATAACAATGATAGACCAGGTAAACACATAGGAAACATAAAGAAAACATTTGTGCGCTTCTCATTGTCAACAGATACACATCAATGAATGCCGCTCCAGAATTAAACTGAGACGCACGAAATGAAAAACGTTTAAACGTCTCGGAAATTATTAGAGAAGCTTGAAAGAGAAGTTTGATTTCCACGCCGAGGAGCCTCGCAGTCCGCTAGCGCTCGCTCTGCAACTTTTGTCCAATCAGGGCGCTTCAGAGGTTTTCGGTCGTCATTACTGTCCAATCATAGCACAGGGCTCAGAAAGAAATGACACGCTTCCAGTGTTTTTTCCGTATCAGTGCAGTGAAACAGAGTAGAAGCAAGGCAGGCCAGCTATCTGATTGCTGATATCCATTTGTCTGTAATGATAGGAATGTCCATCTGTTCTGTGGTGATTTTAGGTTGGCTGCCACCAAAGGGATAAAGATCCCACGAAAAGATTTCCTGAAAGTCAATGTCCAACGAACATGGTAAGAGAGGGTTTGCTTTTGCCTGTTTGTCATTGAAAAACGTTTGCTTTCTTGTAAAGCTATCATTAGTGTTCTACAATTGAAAACGTATATAAATATAGGCTACGGCTACATTTAGTTTTAAATCATTCCTTTCTGAGCCCTGTGCTATAGCAGTCTACACTGATGCCATCATGCCATATCCCATTTGTTGTGCACCTACAGTAATGACATCATGGACTATGTGCTGGTGCGAGTCCCACCCCCTCTGCCAGGATTGCCCCGCCCACGTTTCTCCCTCTACCTCTCCTCCCAGCTCCAATATGGTGTCATCATCGTCTACCACCGCCAGTGTGGGATGCTTCTGGGTAAGAGGGAGGGGAAGGGGAAGGAGAGGGGGAGTGAGTAGGAAAAGAGAAGTTTGCAGAGGGATTATGCATGTAGGGGATAATAGAAGGTGTGGAAATGACAGTAGTGTGACAGTAGAGTTATGACCTCTGACCTGTAGTGTAACACGAGAGTTATGACCTCTGACCTGTAGTGTGATACGAGAGTTATGACCTCTGACCTGTAGTGTGACACGAGAGTTATGACCTCTGACCTGTAGTGTGACACGAGAGTTATGACCTCTGACCTGTAGGGTGACAGGAGAGTTATGACCTCTGACCTGTAGGGTGACAGGAGAGTTATGACCTCTGACCTGTAGTGTGACAGGAGAGTTATGACCTCTGACCTGTAGGGTGACAGGAGAGTTATGACCTCTGACCTGTAGTGTGACAGGAGAGTTATGACCTCTGACCTGTAGTGTGACACGAGAGTTATGACCTCTGACCTGTAGGCTGAAAGTAGAGTTATGACCTCTGACCTGTAGTGTGACAGGAGAGTTATGACCTCTGACCTATAGAATGTGTGTTTCCAGAGGAGATCCAGCACATTCTGGACAGACTAGCCAAGACCAGAACCGCCCAAAAGATTGATGTGGATGAGTCTGATAGGTGGGTACAACAAACCCAGTTTCTCAAGTCTCATGTTCTTCCTGGTGGAGGGAGAGGCGTCTGGCGAGTGCACTGACACAAATGGCTGCCATGAATTAGGATCTCTCTCTCCCTCTCTCACTCAGACACGCTCTTTCTCTCCCTGACGTGTTGTCTCTCCTGGAGGAAAGTGAGTGGGCCGCAAACCCCTTCTTTGGAGAAATACATTCTGGGTACGCCATGCCCAGCCCCAACACGCTAATACAGGTACACCAGACAGTGTCTCAAATGACTGTGTGTGTGTGTGTGTGTGTGTGTGTGTGTGTGTGTGTGTGTGTGTGTGTGTGTGTGTGTGTGTGTGTGTGTGTGTGTGTGTGTGTGTGTGTGTGTGTGTGTGTGTGTGTGTGTGTGTGTGTGTGTGTTCTATTGACACATCTTGTCTTTCTCTAATCTCTTGTTCCTCTTCTTGTCTGTCAGCTGGGTGGAGAGTTTAGGAGAGAAGCCACTCCTGAGCGCCCCCTGCTTCTGAGTCCAGGTAGTCCCCCTCAGGACGGTGAGAGAGGAGGAGGGGGAGGAGGGGGGAGTTTACTACATTAAGGGGAAAGGGAGTGGAGAAAAGGAAGTGTGGTCATGAGTTAAATGGTAATCCATTGTGTTTCCTTTATTGTTGTTTATGGTCTTATCCCTCGTTAATCCCAGGTATCACAGCGTCTCCAGACTCCATCACTCTGATAGAGACTGAACCCGTCACCATCCCCTCAGCAGAGGTACGCCTGTCAATCAGAACAGCTGTCAATCAGACTAACTTTCCAATTAAACCATCTCTCTCTATTCCTAACTCTCCCACTGGCAGTTTGAAGGGGCGGAGCTCGCTGAGGTTACACATCAAAACATGGGGATGATTGACTTGCTAATGGACCAATTAGATCACTTCCCAGAGGGTGAGTGACAGGTAAATGATCCTCTGTCCCTGCCCCCTGTACACAGGGCAGAGGTAAACATGAGTATGTGTTTCAGGAGAGATGGAGACAGAGCGAGAGAGGGAGAGAGAAGAGAGGGAGAGAGAAGGAGAATCTGTGGGAGAAGGGGACTTGGAGAGAGAGGGAGAAAGTGAACAAGAAGTGGAAAGAGAAAGAGCAGAAGAGATAGAGAGGAGGAGAGATCTCATTGGATCCCTTATTGGGTAGGTTAATGTATACTGACACACACACACACACACACACTCACTCACACACACACACACACACACACACACACACACACACACACACACACACACACACACTCACACACACACACACACACACACACACACACACACACTCACACACACTCACACACTCACACACACACACACACACTCACACTCACACACACACACACACACACACACACTCACACACACACTCACACACACACACACACACACACACACACACACACACACACACACACACACACACAGTAACTTTGGTTCCCGCTGTCTCCTCTATCAGACTGCCGTCTACCACCCTATCCAGCGAGGACCCCACGGTGCTGCCTGGCGAGGAGACAGAGCTGCCCATGGAGATGACTGCCGCACTGGCAGAGGAGAGGACCCCAGTGTCTGTCCCTCTGCCCCCTTCCACACCCGGTGAACCAGAGGAGCGAGGGATGGCTGGAGAGAGGGAGAGATGGAGAGATAGCCCCACCCTACAGGATGTTATTCCCCCAGTGAAGCAACCTCGTAGGAGGCAGCTGCTCTTCATCGACCAGGAAACACAGATTACCCAGGAGGCACTGCAGCAACAGATAGACAACACGCTCATACAGACCAGGCCCCTGGTACACAGACACACATACACACACACACACATTTGAACTATACACGCAAAACTGTAATAATGAACAAAGTATTCATAAACAAGTCAATCAGTTAGTGAAGGTGTGAGTAAGTAAGATGTGTGTGATCCAGGTTGTAATCAGTGGTCCCTCTAAGAGAACACTGTCTCCAGCTGATCTCCTTGGTAACCCATGCACCAGTGAGTATCAACACTCCTACTCTCTCTTTCTCACTGTTTAACAGCCTTCAATCAACCCTGAGATAATGTTAGGTCTCCATTCCTCCTCAGCCCTCCCTCCAGAGCTGCTGTTGCCATGGAAACAAGTGGCGGTCGTCACAGCGCTCACTGGCTCGGCCCTGCTGGTAGGGAGGACAGAGACAGACTCGGAGTCAGAGAGAGAGAGGGATAGAGAGAGAGTGATGGAGGCAGAGGAGGAGGGAGACAGAGAGCAGGAGGGAGAGCTCAGCTCAAAAGAGGTGAGACGGGATCAAACAGTTTTTTAGGGGACTACACGTGTGCACCTAATAACTGGACAATGATGGTATCAACAATTATCCCTGTGTGTGTGTGTGTGTGTGTGTGTGTGTGTGTGTGTGTGTGTGTGTGTGTGTGTGTGTGTGTGTGTGTGTGTGTGTGTGTGTGTGTGTGTGTGTGTGTGTGTGTGTGTGTGTGTGTGTGTAGGTACCTAGAGAGTTCGCAGAGTCAGGCCTGTCCCAGCAGGATGTTTCCAGTAAGATATTACAATAGTGTAGTATAATTCCATAGATCATTCGTATAAGGCTGGGGGACATAGGGACCTGTGCTTGGTCATCTTGCAGACAGTACACCCTCTCCATCTCACGATAGATGTTAACTCTGTGTGTTCCTCCAGCTCGGTCTCCGCTGTCCCTGGAGGTCTCTGATAGAGACCTGTCCCGGGAGGACTCCCCCCTGGACACACCCGAGAGCAGAGGGTGAGAAAAGAGGGAGGAGAAGAGGGGAGGAAGAGAGTTGTATATTGTGTACAACTGGTAGTTACATAGTTGACACCTGATAATGTCATATTGTGTTGTGTTCAGGTCTCCTGTCCCCAGGTCTGTGTCCAAACTGAAGGACATTCCAGAGGAGGGACTGCTGGAGAGAGACGCAGAGGACATCCCCCTGGCTGATTTATTAGCAGAGCTACTGGGGTAATAATCTAGCTATTACATCATCAAATTATAGTTATTTTGTCTTCTGTTTTTATTTCTTCTGTTTCTATTTCTTCTTCTGTTTTATTTCTTCTTCTGTTTCTATTTCTTCTTCTGTTTTTATTTCTTCTTCTGTTTTTATTTCTTCTTCTGTTTTTATTTCTTCTTCTGTTTTTATTTCTTCTTCTGTTTCTATTTCTTCTTCTGTTTTTATTTCTTCTTCTGTTTTTATTTCTTCTTCTGTTTCTATTTCTTCTTCTGTTTTATTTCTTCTTCTGTTTCTATTTCTTCTTCTGTTTTTATTTCTTCTTCTGTTTCTATTTCTTCTTCTGTTTTTATTTCTTCTTCTGTTTCTATTTCTTCTTCTGTTTTTATTTCTTCTTCTGTTTTTATTTCTTCTTCTGTTTCTATTTCTTCTTCTGTTTTTATTTCTTCTTCTGTTTTTATTTCTTCTTCTGTTTCTATTTCTTCTTCTGTTTTTATTTCTTCTTCTGTTTTTATTTCTTCTTCTGTTTCTATTTCTTCTTCTGTTTTATTTCTTCTTCTGTTTCTATTTCTTCTTCTGTTTTTATTTCTTCTTCTGTTTCTATTTCTTCTTCTGTTTTATTTCTTCTTCTGTTTCTATTTCTTCTTCTGTTTTTATTTCTTCTTCTGTTTTTATTTCTTCTTCTGTTTCTATTTCTTCTTCTGTTTTTATTTCTTCTTCTGTTTCAATTTCTTCTTCTGTTTTTATTTCTTCTTCTGTTTCTATTTCTTCTTCTGTTTTTATTTCTTCTTCTGTTTCTATTTCTTCTTATGTTTTATTTCTTCTTCTGTTTCTATTTCTTCTTCTGTTTTTATTTCTTCTTCTGTTTCTATTTCTTCTTCTGTTTTATTTCTTCTTCTAAAGAACTCACTCTGCCTCTTTCTGTGTGTTTCTCTAGCGCAGTGACAGAGCCTCTTGAGGATCATGAAGGGGTGCTGTTCCACTCTCTGCTGCCCCCACTGGCCCAACGCAGTAGTGTCACTCACTCATTCTGGACCCTACTGGGTAAGACAATGCAGGTGTGTGTGTGTGTGTGTGTGTGTGTGTGTGTGTGTGTGTGTGTGTGTGTGTGTGTGTGTGTGTGTGTGTGTGTGTGTGTGTGTGTGTGTGTGTGTGTGTGTGTGTAACAGTCAGGTGTGTGTGTGTGTGGGTCTCTACAGAGATGGTAACTGCCAGGAGACTCTGTGTGCAGCAGGATGAACCTTATGGTGACATCATCATTTCACCTGGACCCAACTATGAGGAGGGGAATGAGAGTGTGTAAAACACACACACACACACACACACACACACACACACACACACACACACACACACACACACACACACACACACACACACACACACACACACACACACACACACACACACACACACACACACACACACACACACACACACACACACACACGAGATACTGTTTATTCAAAGATGACTTTCAAATAGATCTCACACACAGATAGTTTGAGTCTGGTAACTAAAAGAGACAACAGTTGAACTGTTCCTCTTTGCTAATTGTATTTTAGGTGCTTCATTTTTGTGTGTTATTTAGCAGACAGTCTTATCCAGAGCAGCAAGTGTACTTGTCCCCAGTGGGAATCAAACCCACAACCATGGTGTTGCAAATGCCATGCTCTACCAACTGAGCTCACAGAACATTTTGTAAAGGTTAAAGTTTTTAAAGTTTTAAAGCAGGTTTTGCTTTGTTGTTTTTTATATCAGTAGTCTCTTATTATATTATGTGACTAAAGACAGAATTTTATATTCAATATCACATTTCTCTTTTAAGCATTTGAAATGACTTTTCCACCATTTGTATTTCTGCAGTATTTTAGTGTAATCGTAGCCTGTGCTGACATGTAAAGGGCTCCGTGTGTTTCAGTCGTGGTGGTTTTTACTTGTAACAGGTGTTTGTTTCTGTGAATAAACATGTCAAACTAGTTCTCTGTGCTGTTTGTATCTGACAGACCCAAGTCAAAATCTAACGGGAGTTAAAAGTAGAGTTGTATGTACAATGAAATGTACTTATGATTAACCACAATTGGAAGAAAAACATTTAATTGAATGAGTAATAGCTCATATAGACTATAGCACACGAGTTTTCACAAATAATCTCTTGTTGGACATTAACTCTACACATTTCATGCACTGTAAATGTTGGTAAGATGCTGTATTAATACGGACAGGGGACACCAGTGTTAGCTTCAGGAAGTTATTTAGTCAGATAAAACCAGATACAGTGTACAGAACATCACTGGTACTGCATTACACCATTCTACACCTTTTAGTGATGGCAGAGGAAGAGACAACACACTTTAGAAATATGGTACAAATCTTAATCAATATATTTAGTGTTAGCCTCAGGAGTGTCTTTACTAAGATAAGTACTGTAGTACAGCATGCTACAAACACCATAAAACCTGTACTTGTCTATTGTGTACATCTGTGTAAATCACTCATAATTAATGGCTATAAAATCACAGCATGCTACAATCAAATATAATACTTTTATAGATTATTATTATTAGATTATTTCCACTGTTACAAATGTATGGATACAAAACTTCCCCACAGATTCAGGTGTAATTTTCTTTCATTCACATGACAGGACATAGTCCTCAGAGTAACGTAATGAATACAATAATAAAGAATGGAAAAGTGTTCTATATCCTTCAGGCTCTGACAGGTCTGTGGGCCTGAGGTCGCTGTAGCAGGGCTGTAGCAGGGCATCTCTGACAAACTGGAGCGGTATCAGCCTAGTGAGGACAGAGGGAGCACGTCTCTGTGCCAGCGGGGACAAGAGAAGGATGGACAGAGGGATTATATAGCTGTTAGATTCTGCATGCACACTTTTGAGCTGAGAGTTAAGAGAAAACTGAACTGTGATATATTGGATAACAATGTTGGATAACTTTTTTGGGAGCTGTGAGAAAAGCCATCTTTCTTATACCTGCCATATGATGCATCACTAGTATCACATGATTTCTGAATGTAATCAGATGAATTGAGGAGATGACATGAATTGGTGTTGCAATGTTTTTAAAACATTTAAAATGTTCCCAGATCCCTTGAGGACTGCTGTGTTTTTCCAGGTTACAGGACACTAGTATGGAGTCCACAGCAACCCAGAGCCCTGGGTAGAGGGGCTCAGTGAATCTGTTATTTAAAGTCCACGGCAACCCAGAGCCCTGGGTAGAGGAGCTCAGTGAATCTGTTATTTAAAGTCCACGGCAACCCAGAGCCCTGGGTAGAGGGGCTCAGTGAATCTGTTATTTAAAGTCCACGGCAACCCAGAGCCCTGGGTAGAGGGGCTCAGTGAATCTGTTATTTAAAGTCCACGGCAACCCAGAGCCCTGGGTAGAGCTCTCAGTGAATCTGTTATTTAAAGTCCACGGCAACCCAGAGCCCTGGGTAGAGGGGCTCAGTGAATCTGTTATTTAAAGTCCACGGCAACCCAGAGCCCTGGGTAGAGGGGCTCAGTGAATCTGTTATTTAAAGTCCACGACAACCCAGAGCCCTGGGTAGAGGGGCTCAGTGAATCTGTTATTTAAAGTCCACGGCAACCCAGAGCCCTGGGTAGAGGGGCTCAGTGAATCTTATTTAAAGTCCACAGCAACCCAGCGCCCTGGGTAGAGGGGCTCAGTGAATCTGTTATTTAAAGTCCACGACAACCCAGAGCCCTGGGTAGAGGGGCTCAGTGAATCTGTTATTTAAAGTCCACGGCAACCCAGAGCCCTGGGTAGAGGGGCTCAGTGAATCTGTTATTTAAAGTCCACGGCAACCCAGAGCCCTGGGTAGAGGGGCTCAGTGAATCTGTTATTTAAAGTCCACGACAACCCAGAGCCCTGGGTAGAGGGGCTCAGTGAATCTGTTATTTAAAGTCCACGGCAACCCTGAGCCCTGGGTAGAGGGGCTCAGTGAATCTGTTATTTAAAGTCCACGGCAACCCAGAACCCTGGGTAGAGGGGCTCAGTGAATCTGTTATTTAAAGTCCACGGCAACCCAGAGCCCTGGGTAGAGGGGCTCAGTGAATCTGTTATTTAAAGTCCACGACAACCCAGAGCCCTGGGTAGAGGAGCTCAGTGAATCTGTTATTTAAAGTCCACAGGTGGGTAAATATACCAGAGGACACTCCAAACAGCCTACCTGACCGCTCCCCTTTCCCGGGATAAAACCACTCCCCTTTCCCGGGATAAATAACTGTGAGAAACCAGTAAATTATAATAAATTATTTATATGAACAGCATTGCGTGAAATGGAACTGTTAAATTATATGCAATGTCTATCGGTCTTCTCTACAGCGTCTGTATGATGAATCAACACTCAAGTTGGGGACAGACATCCTATCTCAGAATGGAGCGCTGTTCACAATGCATGTAGAACTATCATTTCATCATGGTAACGTTTTGTCTTGTGACAGGTAGGCCTACATTGACTGCAGCATAGCCTATGCTACAGTAATATAAAGACCGAATGCCCGTCTAATTTACCCATCTACATCTGGTTTTCAGGGGTCACCTTGTTTATTCATTGGAAAGATTATACTTTTTTTTATTGCAGCTGCAGAGTTTTAAAACAGCCAATCACTCAAATATCATTTCATTGTATCAGTGCACGTGCGAGCACTCTCTCGCAGTCTTGTTCTCTCTCTCAACTCCATTCAAATTGCATCCAAAATAGATCATCTTGTTCTAGATTGATATATAGCCATATATATATAGATGTCCTAGCCTACCTCTTTCAGGTAATACATTCAATGCAGTAATAGCCTTATATTTAGCTAATTAATAATGGGTTATGCATAGTAAGAGTCTAATTTACAGTACAGCCCATGTCTCTTGCGCAATACGCCCACACCTGTGCTCTGCTGGCCTCCTTAAAAAACGTTCCTTAGCTCTTCCAATCCCATGCTGGAAAAACTAGACTAGAATACCTTGCTGGGCATTATAGCAGCCAATAGAACTCACGGGTAGTTTGACAGGAGAGCAAATGGGCGCGATAGCGGTAGGCTATATCAGTTATTTATTCAGTCATTACCATTTCATCTTCGTGAAGAGAAGTGAAAGCATTCTGCATCTAATTCTAGTCCTATATTATTCAAGGATGTCATTAGAATGATGAAGATGAGGACAACAACAAGTATTTCATTGAACTGTTGAAAGCGAGGAAGGAATGAAGCAACAATAAAGAGGAAGTAGGCTAATAACATTAGGGGAAATATTATGAAAGGTATATATGCGTCAGCCTACTAATTATACAAATAGGCCCTATTATATTTCAACATTTATGCTGCACACGAATCACATGTTCTCTTCTGCTTTATCGTGGTTTGAACAATATGCGTAATTCCAGTCCATATAATACAGTAAAATAATACAGTTCACACTAGTTTCATTTATTTACCTAAGAGAGCATATAGCTAGCTACGTCTATGGGCTTTTATGTGTCGTGCGTAATGTGCAGTAGCCTATATCATACACGTATTGGATAACAGCAACACTAATCTGGATATGGTTGCTCCTCTGTCTACACAAAACCTGTGGCCAGCGTTGAAATCTGTCTGGGTGATCAGGATACGGGTTCTCCTCTGTCCACACAAAACCTGTGGACAGCGTTGAAATCTGTCTGGGTGATCAGGATACGGGTTCTCCTCTGTCTACACAAAACCTGTGGCCAGCGTTGAAATCTGTCTGGGGGATCAGGATACGGGTTCTCCTCTGTCTACACAATACCTGTGGCCAGCGTTGAAATCTGTCTGGGGGATCAGGATACGGGTTCTCCTCTGTCTACACAATACCTGTGGCCAGCGTTGAAATCTGTCTGGGGGATCAGGATACGGGTTCTCCTCTGTCTACACAATACCTGTGGCCAGCGTTGAAATCTGTCTGGGGGATCAGGATACGGGTTCTCCTCTGTCTACACAAAACCTGTGGCCAGCGTTGAAATCTGTCTGGGGGATCAGGATACGGGTTCTCCTCTGTCTACACAATACCTGTGGCCAGCGTTGAAATCTGTCTGGGGGATCAGGATACGGGTTCTCCTCTGTCCACACAAAACCTGTGGCCAGCGTTGAAATCTGTCTGGGGGATCAGGATACGGGTTCTCCTCTGTCTACACAAAACCTGTGGCCAGCGTTGAAATCTGTCTGGGTGATCAGGATACGGGTTCTCCTCTGTCCACACAAAACCTGTGGCCAGCGTTGAAATCTGTCTGGGGGATCAGGATACGGGTTCTCCTCTGTCCACACAAAACCTGTGGCCAGCGTTGAAATCTGTCTGGGGGAATCAGGATACGGGTTCTCCTCTGTCCACACAAAACCTGTGGCCAGCGTTGAAATCTGTCTGGGGGATCAGGATACGGGTTCTCCTCTGTCTACACAATACCTGTGGCCAGCGTTGAAATCTGTCTGGGGGATCAGGATACGGGTTCTCCTCTGTTTACACAAAACCTGTGGCCAGCGTTGAAATCTGTCTGGGGGATCAGGATACGGGTTCTCCTCTGTTTACACAAAACCTGTGGCCAGCGTTGAAATCTGTCTGGGTGATCAGGATACGGGTTCTCCTCTGTCTACACAAAACCTGTGGCCAGCGTTGTAATCTGTCTGGGGGATCAGGATACGGGTTCTCCTCTGTCTACACAAAACCTGTGGCCAGCGTTGAAATCTGTCTGGGGGATCAGGATACGGGTTCTCCTCTGTCTACACAAAACCTGTGGCCAGCGTTGAAATCTGTCTGGGGGATCAGGATACGGGTTCTCCTCTGTCCACACAAAACCTGTGGCCAGCGTTGAAATCTGTCTGGGTGATCAGGATGCGGGTTCTCCTCTGTCTACACAAAACCTGTGGCCAGCGTTGAAATCTGTCTGGGTGATCAGGATACGGGTTCTCCTCTGTCCACACAAAACCTGTGGCCAGCGTTGAAATCTGTCTGGGGGATCAGGATACGGGTTCTCCTCTGTTTACACAAAACCTGTGGCCAGCGTTGAAATCTGTCTGGGTGATCAGGATACGGGTTCTCCTCTGTCTACACAAAACCTGTGGCCAGCGTTGAAATCTGTCTGGGGGATCAGGATACGGGTTCTCCTCTGTCTACACAAAACCTGTGGCCAGCGTTGAAATCTGTCTGGGTGATCAGGATACGGGTTCTCCTCTGTCTACACAAAACCTGTGGACAGCGTTGAAATCTGTCTGGGTGATCAGGATACGGGTTCTCCTCTGTCTACACAAAACTTGTGGCCAGCGTTGAAATCTGTCTGGGTGATCAGGATACGGGTTCTCCTCTGTCTCCTGTCTCGGTTCTGTTCCCCTCAGACGGAGAGGCGTCTGTGGGCTGTGTTTGGGTCCAGTGTCAGCTCATAGGCATCTAATGGGGGAGACAGACAGACTAATTACATTACCAATAATTGTATGTTTTTGTGTAATTTTGACAAATATGTTTGATTGATAGTGATTATGAGATCCAATTTACTATTTATTAATGAAATGACTGACAAGGGAGTTCACAGAATACCTCCTAAATGTGATCTCTCTTAACTCACTGTGTGTGTGTTTTTGTGATGGTCAGGTCTATAGAACAAACATAATTACACACTTACATTTCTTCAGGCCAGATTTTAACCAGTGCTCTGCATTATTGTTCACACTGTAAGAGAAAGAGATTCACAGTGACACAAACAGCATGTGTTTGAAGTTCAGTGTGGAAAATACACACCTTAACAGGAGGGCTATGCTGTTCTAGAACTGTCAGGAGAAATCAATGATTTGTACACGTACCTTATTTAACTAAAATACCAATTTTACATCCACACATTGTATTCTACCTGAGTTTTACATTACAGTCTGGATGCTCCAGTGCAGCAGAGAGAATCGTCACTCCTGAGTCTCCTATGTGACTGTAGTCCAGATTCAGCTCTCAGGTGTGAGGGGTTTGACCTCGGAGCCGAGGTCAAGGAAGCAGAGCCTTCCTCTGTGATTCCACATAATAACAAACTGCAGGAAGAGAACATTCAATGAAGTATTTGGCCTCACCTAGTGGCATAGTTGCACCCCATGTCAAATATGATCACCGGTATTCAGTTGACAAATTATTTCACAAAGGTATTAAGCCATTATGACAATTAATTCACATGCAAACATAGAATGTTTATAAAAAAATGTGTTATGTCACATAATACTTTACACTCCAATTGTACCCACGTAAGAACTTCCAGTTTACATTGTGGACTCCTCAGTCCAGCAGAGAGCAGCTTCTCTCCTGAATCCTGCAGATCATTATCATTCAGGTTCAGTGTTCTCAGTTGAGAGGAGCTGAGAGAAGAGGCCAGTGCTTCACAGCATTTTTCTGTCAGGTTGCAACCCATCAGTTTGAATAAGAAATGAAGACAAACACATGGCTTTCATTTTAGTTTTTACAGTATCAAACCATTAGGGCTCCTGAGTGGTGAGGCGGTTTAAGAGGCGTCACTACAGTCCCTGGTTCAAATCCAGACTGAATCACATCCTGCTGGGATTGGGAGTCCCATAGGGTGGTGCACAATTGGTCCGGGTTTGCCGTCATTGTAAATAAAATGAGCTACACAAGCTTCTGATTACAAACAATATGCAATTACAGTAATATAGAGTCTACATAGGTGTGTCAGTGTCACAAACTACAGTAATTGTGTCTCTGTTTCGATCTCCAAGAAAATGTATGACAAAAATAATGCTGACGACTTAAAACTGATAGGTGGAAAGAAATCAACCATGGAGTAATGAAACTGGTAAATACCTTACTTCAACAGATCATTCATATCAAAATCAAATTTTATTGGTCACATACACATGGTTAGCAGATGTTATTATGAGTGTAGCGAAATGCTTGTGCTTCTAGTTCTGACCATGCAGTAATATCTAACAAGTAATCTAACAATTTCACAACAACTACCTTTTACACACAAGTGGAAAGGAATGAATAAGAATATGTACATATAAATATATGGGTGAGCGACGGCCAAACGGCATAGGCAAGATGCAGTAGATGGTATAGAGTACAGTATATACATATGAGATGAGTAATGTAGCATATGTAAACATTATATAAAGTGGCATTATTTAAAGTGACTAGTGATACATTCGAAACTAGTATGGAGATGTATAACAATGTGAGATTGCTTCTCTTACAGTACATAAATTATTTTTTATAAATACATTTGAGGTTTCACAGTACTGACAGCACTACTCTGGAGGCTTTGACCACTGGCAGCAGACCCTCCTCTGAACCAGAGTATTTTCTCAGGTCGAAAATATCCAGCATCTCTTCTGAGGTCAGCAACACAAAGACCAGAGCTGACCACTCTGCAGGTGAACGTTTGGCCTTGGAGAGAATTCCCGATCCCAGGTGCCTTTGGATCTCCACTAGAGAATGGTCATTCTGCTCATTCAGACAGTGGAACAGACTGATGCACTTCTCTGGAAAGGGATTCTCCTTGGTGTATTCTACTGTTTTCTTATGGCTCTGTGAGCTGCTTCTTGTCTGTGTTGGTAGACCTCTTAACAGTCTGATTGGACTCCAGAGAGAGGCTGAGAAGGAAGCTGAGGAAGAGGTCCAGGTGTCCATTCTCACTCTTCAAAGCCTTATCTACTGCACTCTTATGGAGGATGGTTGCAGAGAATTCATTGGACGTCAGATGGTCATTGGGCGTGATTTCCTGCTCTGCCATCAGATTTACATTGTTGTTGTTGAACATGAGAAAGACATACAGAGCAGTCAGAAACTCCTGGATGCTCAGAGGCACAAAGCAGTACACCTTTCTCTGGTACAGCCCACACTCCTCTCTGAAGATCTGTGCACACATTCTGAAGTACACTGACGCTTCTCCAACATCGATGCCCTACTCTCTCAGGTCTTCCTCTTAGAAGATCAGGTTGCCCTTTTCCAACTGTTGAAAGGCTAGCTTCCCCAATCCCAGAATTATCTTTTGATTTAATGGTGATTCCATCTCTTGTTCTGTAGCATACTTCAGATTCATCTGTGTGGTCTGAAACATCAGGAAGTGTGTGCACATTTGAGTCAGTGTTTTGGGCATCTTCCCACTCTCTGCTTCAACTAAAAGATTCTTCAGAACAGAGGATGAAATCCAACAGCATACTGGAATGTGGCACATGAAGTAGAGGGTTCTTGATGACTTCATGTGTGTGAGGATTCTTCTGGCCTTGTTTGGATCAGTCATTCTCCAGATGAAGTACTCATCCTTCTGTGAGTCATTAACCCCTCGCACCTCTGTTACCTGGTCAACACACTCTGGAGGAATGCGATTGGCTGGTGCAGGTTGGGAGGTAATCCAGATGCGAGCAAAGGGAAGCAGATTTCCCTGGATGAGGTTTGTAAGACAGCACATCCACTGAGGTTGGCTTTGTGACATCACACCAGGTCTTGCTCTCAAAATCTAGAGGAAGACGGCATTCATCCAAACCATCAAGGACAATTCATCCAAACCATCAAGGACAAACACAACATTGCACTTCTTGAGGTCTGAGATTCCAGATTTTTGATCTCAGTAAAAAAAGTGATGAACTTCCATCTAACTCTTTTCCTCCATCAAATTCAGCTCCTGAAAAGGGAGTAAAAAATGAGCTGGACATCCTGGTTTGCCTTTTCTTCCACCCAGGCAAGAATAAACTCCTGCACAGACACTGTTTTTCCAATGCCAGTGATTCCCTTTGTTAGCATAGTTCAGATATCCTTGTCTTGTTCAGGTATCCTTGTCCTCTTCAGGACATGAATTGTGATCTTCAGAGCCCCCTTGCTGGCTTTGCTCTCCTGCTCCTGATCTTCAGCATCCATCACTTCCTCATCCTCCCCCTGACCCTGGGTAATCTGGACACAGAATTATTCTATACTTCTTCAGATGAGACTTTAGATATGAGAGGGACTTGTCTTCAAACAACTGAGGAAGATAAAGTTCAAATCAGAGGAGAGCATTTGAATTGTTGTTGAATTTCAATAAATAATATGTGACTATAAAACCCACCTTGGCTATGGATGCCTGGTCTGTTTGATGACTGTTAGTCTCAGACTCTGATCCCTCCTGTTGGAATGTACAGACAAAACACAAGGTTACAGACACTACAGGTAACTATACACACACCTCTTTATATCACTCACAAAGGTGAACACAATCGTTTCTATACTCACAACAGTACCCTTTGCTATGGACACCATTAACATAAGACTATGTTGTCATTTGAGTCTTTGTAATAAAACAATGTATAGCTTCAAACTATGTTAACAGCAATCATGTTGATCTCATCATCTGTTAGTCCCATCCATAGCTCCATCTGCAAATTTGAGAAGAGTGGTTACATTTCTGAAACAGCCAACACCCCCACCACCTGGTTTGCTGTAAACATGAGTGAATGGGCAGTTGGTTTTAAAGATAACCCCATATAGACACACCACAAAAGTTTCCTGTTTACACTCTGTATCCTATTATTCATTAGATTAGACTAAAGAGGGCATCTCTACTTCTAAAGTTCCTTTCACAAAGTCATACAGTAAAGCTTGTCCAAAATACCTTAATACAACCTGAGCCACTCACCTCTGTTCAGCAGGAAAGACTCCCTCACTGAAGTTTAATGGAATTACTATTGACTGGTTACTCTTCATGGACACACAGCTGGGAACAGGTGAGTCTGCTCTCTCCTGCTGGTCCCTGTTAAAATAATTACAGCTTACTAAATACCAGAGTTTACATTCTGTATTTGTATCCATGTTCTTTTGCAATGACGACTATCATTCTCCGTGTTATAAGGTGAACATACGGCATACACTTTTATATTGTGCCATTTACCTCACTTATCATTGCCATTCCATACTGAGATTAAACAAAGGAAATGGGACATTAAAAGGTCCACTGTGATATTTACAACAATTCTTGATCATTTAACTTAATGAAATATATCCACTGATTCTAGAAGAACATCATGTTTTAACACCTCATGAGTTTAGTTCAACTGTTTAGACCGTGTTGTTACAGCATTCAACAATGCATTTAATGTAAAAAAAAAGAATGGAAACCGAAACCTGTGATTACTTTGGAATCATTGAACCAAAACCGAACCAACATCAAAAAGCACTAATCGCTAAACAACCAGTAGAGGAAGGCCTTCATGAGAAAAAACTGAGTTAATAATTCTGGCATGGCGGCCAGGGCAATAGAGGTTGTAAGCTTACCATTTAGAAGAGATGCCATCGAGTCAATCGCATCCAAACTCCCTCACAAAGGAAGCTCAATCACCTCAAGAAACTCCACAGTGTCCACAGTCTTCCTAGCTGCTCTGTATTCATAACAGTGGACATTTCTTGTGCTTAGTGTTTGTTTGGTCTTCCATAAAATCATGCTTTTCAAATGCTCTTTACAAAAGGCATGCTTCCTCAGTCCTTTAGTGATGTCACTGGCATGTTTCCATATTGAGTAGCCAGTTTGAGTGAAAGCCCTGTCCGAATTAGCATTTAAGTCAATCTCTAGTCTAGCATTCAAACCACTGTCTGTGATTGAACCAGGCGCTAACTACAAAAGGCCTGCTTTTCCCCACTGAATATGCGGCTCGGGTAAGTGTCAAGACAAACAGGTGCTTGTTGTGGTGGTACCCTCGTGCTGCAGGTGCTAGGCCCAGGCTCTTTTTGATCAGCAGGTGGTATGGGGGATGGGCGGGTATTGCTGCTTGGCTCCTCGTGGTCTGGCTAGCAGAATGCTTGGTGAGCTCGGCATCGCTCTAGGTTTGGTGGTCCTCAGTTTTTATTTTCTTGGCTTTTTTCTTAGCATAGCCATTAACTAGCTGTAATTATTAAGCGCTACCAAAACTTAATGAAGCTGGTTACTAGCTAGCATAGAATCTGTAGTTAGCTGTCTGTAAAAGTGACTGTTTTCCCCGTGAGAAAAAAAACCGGTCAAAAACAAGGTAATGAAGGCGGTACCAGTGCCAAGTCAGAATGTATTTTTTTATTTTAACTACTAAATATTACATTATTACATCCCCCCTTCCGCCCCCTCCTCAGATTGTGCACTACTGGCAGGCCTGGAAGCGCTACATTGGCAAAGCCGGGCATGGTAATTAATAATAATTTGGGGTTGCTTATATTTATCTTGTTACACACAAGCGTTTATTGAAAATGTGTTTTTTGCAAATCCCAACACCCCCTGAGACACCCGCAGGGAGTGGGGTCACGGCCAGTGTCGCCATTGTACAGCGCCCCTGGAGCAATTAGAGTTAAGTAAAGTTACCTTGCTCAAGGGCACAGGAACAGATTTAGATATTTATTTTTATTGGGAAACAAAACTTGGGGGACACAAAGTCTATCTGTAGGGGCCATGCCCGACTTTGCCAACCCATAGCGCCGGCGATGTTTGTCCACAAAGCATAACCCTGCCTTCACCAACAAATACATGGTAAGATTACTTAAAAAAGACACCACAAAGCAGTTATTAACAGAATATGCCCCTAACGTCAACAATAAAAAATTTAAAAAGATTTTAGAAAAGGATGAACTCAAAATTGATAATTTGATAAATCTAGCTAGTAAGTAGTTCCTGAAATTCTCAACATAATCAAGAAAGGTAGTGGACACCAGGGCCAGGTCCCCAGCAAGCAAAATTTGGCATGTGACTTCTATCCAAATTACAACTTTTTTATTTATTTTTTGGTTTAGAACATGCCACATAACTATACTATATAACTACCAACTGGTCTACCAAGAAGACATCATGGAAAGTAAGTACTATTTTATACATCCTTTTCTGGTTACTAAAAAGACGTGAACAAAACCTGACCATGACGTCAGAAAATATATCATAATGACGTCATTGCAACCAGTTTGCCCACTGGGTCAGTACCAACAGACAGTCAGTGGGTTAGTGTTGCGGCCCTCCATGTACAGCCCGGGGCAGAGGCATAAGGAACACGGGGAGATGAAGCTGCACCATGAGGAGTGGAGGAGAACCATGCTGTCTGCATCATAGAAGGACACCCTCTCCCTGTCACAGTCTAGGTACAGCCCCACCCTACGAGGCCCGACCTGGGCCTCAGCCTGAGTACCTGGGTCACCACCAGCAGCCATCAGGGGCGTCTCCACACCATCATGGCTGAACACCAGGCCCTTCTCAGGCTTCAGGTGCAACATTATCTCCCTCTCTGGAGACAGGACAGACTCTTTGCCGGCATCTTCCTTCACCTTCAGCCCCACCCCCCAGTCCAGCTTCCCCCCCACCTCCACTTCCCAGTAGTGCTGCCCTGTTTGGACGGTTTCTGTGGAGACGACGGTGGTGGTGGCGGCGTAGTCACGGTAGTACTTGAAGCCGAAGCCACCCTTCCGGTCTGCGTGCCTGACACTGGCCCCACCCTCTGATACCTTTAAATAGGGATCATCACTGCTGCTAAGGGTGAGGCGCACAGGAACTGAGGGGAAGAGTTCAACAGACAGAGAGAAAGATGGAGTTAGAAACACACACTTTCCCCTGTTCTCTTCCTCACCTGGTTTCCCCAGTGAGTCCTCATTCTCACCTGGTTTCCCCAGTCAGTCCTCACTCTCACCTGGTTTCCTCAGTCAGTCCTCATTCTCACCTGGTTTCCCCAGTCAGTCCTCATTTTCACCTGGTTTCCTCAGTCAGTCCTCATTCTCACCTGGTTTGACGACCTTTAGCATCTCCTTCCACATGCAGAAGGGCAGGTGAGTCTCGTAGAGGCCGAGATTGAGAGAGTCAGGGGTCACAGACAGACCTCTAACCCTTGACCTGTAACTGAGACAGACAGGGTTGAAACCACCACAAAAAGTTCACCATTTTGGAGTTAGACTGGCTGGACCAAACATTTCCTATCAAAGCAATACTTCATCGTAGGGACACTGGTGGCCATATTGGTCTAAAAGACACAACACATCTCTCAGAAGGCAATCCAGGACATATACATACAGTACCAGTCAAAAGTCTGGACACACCTACTCATTCCAGAGTTTTTCTTTATTTTTACTATTTTCTACATTATAGAATAATAGTGTAGATATGAACACGAGGAAATAACACATGGAATCATGTAGTAACCAAAAAAGTGTTCAACAAAACAAATCCAAATATATTTTATATTTGAGATTCTTCAAAGTAGCCACCCTTTGTCTTGATGACAGCTTTGCACACTCTTGGCATTCTCTCAACCAGCTTCATGAGGTAGTCACCTGGAATGCATTTCAATTAACAGGTCTGCCTTGTTAAAAGTTAATTTGTGGAATTTCTTTTCTTCTTAATGTGTTTGTGCCAATCAGTTGTGTTGTGACAAGGAAGGGATGGTATCCATAACATAACCCTATTTGGTAAAAGACCAAGTCCATATTATGGCAAAAACAGCTCAAATAAGCAAAGAGAAATGACAGTCCATTATTACTTAAGGACATGAAGGTCAGTCAATGTGGAAACTTTCAGGAACTTGCAAAGTTTCTTCAAGTGCAATCGCAAAAACCATGAAGTGCAATGATGAAATTGGCTCTCATGAGGACCGCCACAGGAAAGGAAGACCCAGAGTTACCTCTGCTGCAGAGGATAAGTTAATTAGAGTTAACTGCACCTCAAATTGCAGCCCAAATAAATGCTTCACAGAGTTCAAGTAACAGAAACAACTCAACATCAACTGTTCAGAAGAGAGTGCGTGAATCAGGCCTTCATGGTTGATTTGCTGCAAAGAAACCACTACTAAAGGACACCAATAAGAAGAACAGACTTATTTGGGCCAAGAAACATGAGCAATGGACATTAGACCGGTGGAAATCTGTCCTTTGGTCTGATGAGACCAAATTAGAGATTTTTGGTTCCAACCCCTGTGTCTTTGTTGTGAAATGCAGAGTCGGTGAACAGGTGATCTCCTCATGTATGATTCCCACCGTGAAGCATGGAGGTGTGATGGTGTGGGTGGGCTTTGCTGGTGACACTGTCAGTGATTTATTTAGAATTCAAGGCAAACCTAACCAGCATGGCTATCACAGCATTCTGCAGCAATACGCCTCAGATACCCTAAAATGTAATCAAACAATGTTTACTTCGGAAAGAAGTATGTTCAATAGTAAACTAATTTTAGCAGCTGCGTAATATCATGGCGAGCAAACACGAATTTCCCAGACTGTGTCCTTCTACTAAAACTGATATTTCTTATTCATTTTGAAGTTACAAGCCTGAAACCTTGAACATAGACTGCTGACACCCTGTGGAAGCCATAGGAATTGCATCCAGGGAGCTACTTTTCAATATGACCTTTCTCTTGCAATTCTATGAGGATGGTCTCTCTCTCAAAAAAAATTCTGGTTGGTTTTTCTTTGGACTTTCTCCTGTTATATTCTCCTACATTATTTTAACATTTCTATATACTTCAATGTGTTTTCTTTCCAATGGTACTAAGTATATGCCTATCCTGGCTTCAGGGCCTGAGCTACAGGCTGTTTACTTTGGGCACGTCATTCAGACAGGAAGAGGAGAAAAAAGGGGCATAGCCCTAATTAACACTTTTGGGGTTACTACATGATTCCATATGTTATTACATAGTTTTCATGTCTACACTATTATTCTATAATGTAGAAAATAGTACAAATAAAGAAAAACCCTTGAATGAGTACGTGTGTCCAAACTTTTGACTGGTACTGTATATTTGCTCATGTCATTGTATTCATGTGTGTATATTTAATGTTTTTGCACATAGATTTGGCTGTGTCCTTCATCTTCATCCCCTCAATAACAGGAAGGCCTCTTTCACTCCACCACTGTGAACACACACACACACACACATCAAATGACTAATTATGAACAGGCAGACCCCAAGACAACCAGTAACTAGACTGTGAGACTCCTCTCACCTCTAGAAAGTGGTCAGACTCAGGTATCTCCAGAGCAGACTGCAGAGTCACTTCCATCTCCCTCCCAATCATCAGCCTGTTCTCTATCACACAATCATTCTTCAACATGGCCGCCACAGTTGTCTTCTCTTCCCTCTCCTGCTCCTCCTTCAACTCCTCCTCCCTCCTCCTCAGGAACTGGTGCAGCTCCTCAAAGCAGGAGGAGATGTGAGCCGTGAGGCTTTTAGACTTCTCCTGTGATGGGATGGAAATGTTTGACTGTATGACACACAACTTTCTTCAAGCTTTACAAAAGTCACATTCACAGATTAGTAAATTATTCAATACAATAAATACATACAATACAACTTTATTGTCCATTAGTTACAGCCAACAGAAATGTGTCTTCTGCTCCGTTCTCAACCCCCCCAAGACAGCACACATCACATATACAGTTGAGACGAGCACAGGGTCAAGCTGCAGTGCAGCGCCACTGGATGGAGAGTATGTTGTGGCGTTAAGGGCCTTGCCCAAAGGCACAACAGTATGGGAATGTCTTGAGAATGTGAACCCAGCAGCCCTCCAGTTGCCAGATCAATTCAGTTAGTTTTGGGCAAGATTAAATCTATTAGTGTGGTTGGGTTGATAATTGACATGTTCTATGCAGTGTTGCATGTTTTCTGGACTATGTGTAGGTGTGAGTGAGAGCGACAGAGATGCCCTCACCTTGGTCTTGATGATCTCAGAGGCCTGCTGTTGGTTCAGTCCTTCTATTTCACGGTTCTCTTTCACCAGGAACCCCAGAGCTCCCCTCAGAACGTTCTAACAACACAGAGACCAGGATTCAATCAAATGCCCCCCTACCAAGCAAGCAAATAAAAAAATGTAATGTAATCTACTCATTTTGCAATGGGGCAGAGATACATTTTTGCCATTTTAAAGCTAATTTCCTGCAATTCTACACATTTTACAGTGACTTATGCCATGTTAATGATATCTGAGTGAGAGTGACTAACAAAATCAATGGAGGCACCCTGGAGGTCAGAACCCCTGGGCACGTGCCCTGCGTGCCTGGTCGGTATTCTGCCAACTAACTGACCCTCATTAACTGGTCAACGATCGGTAAGAAAATGTCCAACCAGTAAAATGATGTGACCAACAGAAAATACTATCAGAGATATGTATATAATGACGAGATTATGTTTCCGCCCTAACAATGGGAGTCGTCCTAAGGCGGGAAGGCAGGCGACAAGATTAGGCCCAAAATTGAAAGATGAACTGAGGTCCACACTCAAGTCGGTTGTTGTAATGTACCTTACAGTTGGATGCCAACCGCCATATCAAGACCAAATAAGAATTAGAAGCCTGAAGGAAGGAGGAGAGATGACTAGAAAATAATTTGGTTTACCGTTTTATCTGTGGATTAATTGTCGGAGTAGAGGACCTTGTGCATTTCAGGTAAAATAACAACCCAATGTTTATATCCCAGGACAAATGAGCTAGCAACAGCAAGCTAGCTAGCTAAATTGCCATAAAATGTTTATTGCTTTTTGACCTGTCCCCAAATTAATATAATTGGTTTTGATATTTCAACCTGTGTTACCTGATAGTGTCTGGTGTGGGGGGACAAAATCAACATGTGCGATGGCGCACTCAGACGGTCAGAATGTTAGGCACTGCATCGCAGTGTTGCGGCGACAATACAGCCTGGGGTTTGATCCCAGCGGTGTCCAGGTTAGGGGAGGGTTTGGTCGGGGGGGCTTTCTTGGCTTATCGTGCACTAGCGACTCCTTGTGGCGGGCCGGACAAGCAAGCGGGTGTTAAGAAGAGCGGATTGGTGGGTCATGTTTCAGAGGACGCATGACTCGACCTTCGCCTCTCCCAAGCCCGTTGGGGAATTGCAGCGATGAGACAAAATCGTAATTGGATTTCACGAAATTGGGGAGAAATAGGGGGGTATAATAAAAATAAAAAAAGTCTATAGCCTATTATTGAACATGCTATTCCTGTAATGAAGCAGCTAATTAAACGTCATTCTTAAACATTTGACAAAATGAAATTCGCGGAAAACACAGTTCTAAACAGCGCATCTAATGCAAGCAGTTCAATATGTGAGTGAGATGAAAATCTCCAGGTTGGGTTGTTAATACGACTAGGATTGTGCCTTTTGCGTCTGGACAACAAAAGAAAGTTGATATGAAAACCAATAGAACAGGAGAGAAATGCTGGTTAATGGCATCAGGAAGTCTTTATAAAATAATTGCCTCCACGTTTCTATGGATGGATTTTCGCAAAGGCTACTTTGAAGCAAGGTAAGACATGCCTCATTATTTACTAAAATGTTTAAGTTTCAAACAATTTTGGGGCCTCCCGAGTGGCGCAATGGTTTAAGGCACTGCGTTGCAGTGGTGTGTTTCCTCTGACACATTGGTGCTTCTGGGTTAAGCGGGCATTGTGTCAAGAAGCGGCTCAGCTGGTTTGTGTTTCTGAGGACGCACTGCTCTTGATCTTCGCCTCTCCCGAGTCCGTATGAGAGTTGAAGCGATGGGACAAGACTGTAACTACCAATTGGGGGAAAAAAGGGATATAAAAAAGGTTTCAAACAATTTTACTGCCTCAAGCTCACATTGCAAAGTGGTGGGTGAT
Organism: Salmo trutta; assembly: GCF_901001165.1. Lineage (NCBI taxonomy): Eukaryota > Metazoa > Chordata > Actinopteri > Salmoniformes > Salmonidae > Salmo > Salmo trutta. The sequence continues at coordinate 7,141,940 of NC_042993.1, read as the reverse complement.
GCGCTGACAGTCAACGGTAGGCAGGCTATAGCCTGTGCATCCAAATGGTGAATGGGAGGCGCGCTTTACGAGTTGAGATTGAGAAATATAAATAGCTACTTTTTAATCGTCGCCACAAGTTTTTAAACACACTGTGGCAAAGAAGGGGGTCGAGTGATAAATGGCAGATATGTGAGAGCAGAACTAATAAACGGGCTCTGCCCTCTCACTAAAATGGCCACTCCGATCAGAACTACAGATCACAAAATGGCCGACCGCCAATACAATTCCCAGAAGCAAGGGGAACGCTCAGAAGGTGGGGCTGACCCACAGATAAGGGGTCAAGACAAACCAGGAGGAGAGAGAGGAAGGGCTGGGAGGATCTGTGAACCATAGAGAAAGAGACAATATATATCGGCTGGATTTACCATGAATGAGCTGGACTGTTTGGACTTACCTGTTGGCGTTTGGACCTGGACCTACCGAGAACCTGATTTGTGTACTGAACCCTGCTATCCTTGATCTCGCCTGCGGCCTGGGTGGACCCGGATGGAATAACAAGCACTGTCCTGTTCGAAAGAACTCTCATTCTGGGGTGATTTTGGTGACGGTTTCTCGCCTAATTTGTGAGAAACTCTCCTAACCTTGAAGAGGTTTGTCACAACACGATTACATATAGAATTGTTATTTGTTGGGCTTACAAAAGCAGGTTTCACTCCAGTAGCCTACTGGCTTTTTGAGGAGCTACTCTCATGCTGTCTGACAGGTGGTAGGCCATTCCGCTCCTCAAACTAGGCTCTCTGTATGTGTGATAAATAAAATGCATGATGACTAACGAAAATACAAATGAGCCAATTTAATTCCACAAAATTATGCAAATCAACCTATAGACCGATAAACTTGACTGGTCAAATGTGTTTTCGGCAGCTTTAACGGTTAACCGTTAACATCCCTAGTTGGGGGTACCCCTAGCGACCGGGGGCTCTAAGTGACTGCTTATGTCGCTTATGCCTTTTTATTTATCTCACATACAGAGAGCCTGGTTTGAGGAGCGGAGTAGTCTACAATGCACCACCTTTGACATCTAAAGATAATTTTCCACTTGAGGCGACATCGGCAGCGTTAACAGCGTTAATGATCTCTGAACATCTGGGAAATTGACTTTAAAAGGTGCATTGTCGGTATGCAATGCCCTTATCTACAACACACTTCTGATTGAATGCTGGCCAGAGAGCCAACAGGGCTCCCGCACAGATACATACCACAACACTCCTTGTGACAGAGAGAATGCATGGCATGTAGCCTACTTTGGCATGGGTTTAACAGTGTTTACAGATTTAAAGATTATATTTATGACAGAGAAAGAGCAAGATTGAAAGAGGGAGATTGAGAGATTTTGCAAGTTTAATCAGGTTATTTATTGTTATATAGAACATTAAAACACAAATTGAGGAAATTCAACATCTGTAGATTTGGAAACCTACAGGCAAGCAAAGTTATATAATAAACATCTCTTACCTTTTAAGAGGTTCACACAGCAGTAGAAGTACAATTATGAGGTTTAAAAAAACTGTGCTGCCATAGATCTACACACCTTACTGATCTTTGCTGCCTCTTTCACAGGTGTGAACGTGTGTCCCCGGTGCTTTTCTCCATCTCTGCAGATCACACACACCAACCTCTGGTCTGTCTCACAGAACAACTTGAACTTCTCGTCATGCTCTGGACACACCAGCTCTGAGGCTACAGTGTGTCCCTGCGGTGCCTCTGGTTCCCTCGCTGCGAGGCCGCTCTCCTCCTCCTCTCGGGCCGCATTTGCAATATTGGTCAAGACACGGTGAGCCCGGAGATCCTTCTGGCTGAAAGGGCCGCGGCACTCTGGGCAGCGGCTCTGGCTCTTCGCTGAGCTCCGCAACAGGTGAGCGCTGATGCAGGGGCGGCAGAAGGTGTGGTCGCACGGTAGACTCACCGGGTCGGTGAAAACGCACAAGCACACTGGGCACTGGAGCTGCTCGGACAGGACTGATGTCATATCTGTATTAAAGTTCTGGTACACCTTTACTATTATTTCAATGTTTTTCTGTCTTTGAAAACCTCACTGTCTTGATCCTCGGTGCTCAACAGGTGAAGAAAGACAATAAAGTTTCACTTATAATTCCCTTTGTTCAGAGTTCATACGTCCACAACACATTCTCTCACACCCTGTAAAACCGGCTGGACTGGAAATGTTCATGTTGGGGCCATCTGTTTAGGCCTAACTAGTCTTAGATAAGAGGAACCCCTATGAAACCTGTTACCACTGCCAGGCTATTGGTTCATTCCTAGGCTACCTATCAAATGTTTGGAGTAACACAATACCATAGTGTAACACTCTATAGTGTGCCTCTTCAGGCTTTCCTCCTGGACAAGCTTATCCTATTGAGGCCCAAGATAGAGCCAGTCAGCATACTACACCAATCCATCCACTTACTAAAAATGCTAAAGTAGGCTAGATCAGCATTAGACAGACTTCTATAAGCAATCTTTAAAGTGAAATGAGTGATTTTGAACAGGTTTGGCTCTGCCATGGTTTTAAACACCCCAAACTTTGAAGGACATTGCTGTCACGCCTGCTTCTGCTTCCCCTTCCCCTCTCTGGCACTCGAGGGTGCCAGGCTGCCCTTCATTACGCACACCTGTCACCATCATTATGCGCATCAGTGCTCATTGGACTCACCTGGACTCCTTCACCTTGTTGATTGCCCCCTCTATATCTGTTTGTTCCTCAGTTTTGTTCCCTGTGTCAGCATTATTGTTGTCATGTCGTTTTGTTCCCTCTGTCCAGACGCTGTTCTTGTTTTGTTTGATGTCCGTTTTCCATTAAAATGTTCACACCCATGTCCGTTTTCCATTAACCTCTCTAGGGTAGGGGGCAGTATTTTCACATCCGGATAAAAAAACATACCCGATTTAATCTGGTTATTACTACTGCCCAGAAACTAGAATATGCATATAATTGTTTGATTTGGATAGAAAACACCCTAAAGTTTCTAAAACTGTTTGAATGGTGTGTAAGTAAAACAGAACTCATATGGCAGGCAAAAACCTGAGAAGATTCTGTACAGGAAGTGCCCTCTCTGACCATTTCTTGGCCTTCTACACTCTCTTTATTGAAAACAAAGGATCTCTGCTGTAACGTGACACTTCCTGAGGCTCCCATAGGCTCTCAGAAGGCGCCAGAACGTTGAATGATGACTCTGGTGTACCAGGCTGAAAAACAGTAGCGCATTTGGTAAGTGGTCAATCTGAGAACAATGAGACGGCCGCGCGCGTGCACGTGAAGAGTCCATTTTAGATTTTGAGTCTTTGAACGGAAAGGACGTTTCCCGGTCGGAATATTATCGCTTTTTTACAAGAAAAATCGCATAAAAATTGATTTTAAACAGCGTTTGACATGCTTCGATGTACGGTAATGGAATATTTTGAAATCTTTTGTCACGATACGCGTCGGCGCGTCACCGTTCGGATAGTGTCTTGAACGCAAGAACAAAACAGAGGATATTTGAACATAACTATGGATTATTTTGAACCAAAACAACATTTGTGGATGAAGTAGAAGTCCTGGGAGTGCATTCTGACGAAGAACAGCAAAGGTAATCCAATTTTTCTTATAGTAAATCTGAGTTTGGTGAGTACCAAACTTGGTGGGTGTCAAAATAGCTAACCCGTGATGGCGAGCTATCTACTCAGAATATTGCAAAATGTGCTTTTGCCGAAAAGCTATTTTAAAATCGGACACCGCGATTGCATAAAGGAGTTCTGTATCTATAATTCTTAAAATAAATGTTTTTTGTGAACGTTTATCGTGAGTAATTTAGTAAATTCACCGGAAGTTTGCGGTGGGTATGCTAGTTCTAAACGTCACATGCTAATGTAAAAAGCTGGTTTTTGATATAAATATGAACTTGATTGAACAAACATGCATGTATTGTATAACATAATGTCCTAGGAGTGTCATCTGATGAAGATCATCAAAGGTTAGTGCTGCATTTAGCTGTGGTTTGGGTTTTTGTGACATTATATGCTAGCTTGAAAAATGGGTGTCTGATTATTTCTGGCTGGGTACTCTGCTGACATAATCTAATGTTTTGCTTTCGTTGTAAAGCCTTTTTGAAATCGGACAGTGTGGTTAGATTAACGAGAGTCTTGTCTTTAAAATGGTGTAAAATAGTCATATGTTTGAGAAATTGAAGTAATAGCATTTCTAAAGGTATTTGAATATCGCGCCACGGGATTCCACTGGCTGTTGAGTAGGTGGGACGATTTCGTCCCACATACCCTAGAAAGGTTAAATGTTCACACCCTGTACTTGCTTCTTGTCTCCAGCGTCGGTCCTTACAAAATGCTGACACCACTATTTGAAGCACCAGGGAGTTCTTGGTTTTTGGGGGTGAAGTCGGGTCCTGGTGCTGCTGCCGATGGAACCGGGGTTGCCTCAGCTGGCTCGTCGGGCTTCCACGCCTTAGCTGGCTCGAGAGAGTTCTTTGCCTCAGTTGGCTCGGCAGGCTCCCATCCCAAGCCATGCCTCAGCGGGCCCATCAGGCTTCCACGCCTCAGCCAGCTCCCCGGGCTCCCACTCCTCAGCGGGATTGTCAGGCTTTCATGCCTCAGCCGGGTCATCAGGCTCCCAAGCCTCAAACAGCTCGTCGGGGTTCTACGCCTCAGCCGGCCAGTCCAGCACCCAAGCCTCGGCCCATCAGGCTCACCCAGGTGGGACGCCAGGTGGCGCCACTAGATGGGGGGTACTGTCACACCTGCTCCCACTTCCCTTCTCTGGCGCCAGGCTGCCCTTCATTACGCACACCTGTCACCATCATTACGCGCATAAGAGCTCATTGGACTCACCTGGACTCCTTCACATTGTTGATTGCCCACTCTATATCTGTTTATTCCTCAGTTTTGTTCCGTGCCAGCATTATTGTCGTCATATCGTTTTGTTCCCCACGCCCCAGATGCTGTTCTTGTTTTGTATGATGCCCGTTTTTCATTACAATGATCAATCCATGTACTTGCTTCTTGTCTCCAGTGTCGGCCCTTGCAATTGCATTAAGTAATCTTTTAACTATGTTCTGTTACATCACGCAGTCTTTGGGTATGATCACAAAATGTTCCCCCGAGGACGCCTGTTAAATATGCATATACTGGTTCAACAACACCAGTGTGTATGTAAAGAAGGGGACTTAGTTAAATAGACTACATTAGTTCTGAAGATACTTTCAGAATGAGGGTTGCTATAGCTCTGCTGGTGTTGCTGTTATGTCTGTCTGGGGCATGGGCTCAGGGAGAGAGTGGAGGGGTCAGAGAGAAAGAGAATGCCATCACTCAACTGGGTTACAGTGAAGGGGAGAGAGCAGGGAGAGAGCCCAAGAACTGAGGCTACAGAGACAACCCACGGACAGTCGACCGACTAGACCACCACCACTTCTGGGCTGAGCTAAAATAGTTGAGAGACATGGTGGTTGAGCTGGAGAGGGATAATTTATTAACCTTTATTTTAACAGGGTGTCATATTGAAAGTCTTTTTTTCAAATGTGCCCTGCACAATACAAACACACACATCTATACAAAACACAATAAAATACTAAATTACAAAACATGATCATAAAATTCTAACACATTCCCCACCAATGTTTTAAATTCCCTAAAGGGGAACGAGCAATCAAGCCTGAGCCCTGCAACACATTCAAGCCTGAGCCCCCCTGGAACACATTCAAGCCTGAGCCCTGCAACACATTCAAGCCTGAGCCCTGCAACACATTCAAGCCTGAGCCCTGCAACACATTCAAGCCTGAGCCCCCCTGGAACACATTCAAGCCTGAGCCCCCCTGGAACACATTCAAGCCTGAGCCCCCCTGGAACACATTCAAGCCTGAGCCCCCCTGGAACACATTCAAGCCTGAGCCCCCCTGGAACACATTCAAGCCTGAGCCCCCCTGGAACACATTCAAGCCTGAGCCCCCCTGGAACACATTCAAGCCTGAGCCCCCCTGGAACACATTCAAGCCTGAGCCCTGGAACACATTCAAGCCTGAGCCCTGGAACACATTCAAGCCTGAGCCCTGGAACACATTCAAGCCTGAGCCCTGGAACACATTCAAGCCTGAGCCCTGGAACACATTCAAGCCTGAGCCCTGGAACACATTCAAGCCTGAGCCTCCCTTGCAACACATTCTGTGGAAATCAGAAGCCACCCATGGAACTTCTCGTCATGCTATCCAATCATGCTATCCAATCACTATCCAATCATGTGCTCTTGTACTGTATTCTATTGTTTTGACCTTGACCAGTGTTGTCAGATACATCAGAAGTTTCTGCAGGAAGGTTTTGTAAATAAACAGAAGGGAATGCTGCTCTTTTCTTACATGCAGAGGTCAACCCACCTTTTGATACAATACACAATGGTGAGTTCTAAAATGATCACCAGTAATGAATCAGAGGGCACAAAGGAAAACAGCATCTAGAGGTTTAAGTGTAGATGCTGCTGTGTCTATGTAGTAAACTAAAACAGACATCAAATTGGCCTGGACTACTTCCTTTCTATTATCAAAGACAGTCATTTCAAGATCATGGGACCTAGAAAAATAGCATGTATTTTGTTTTGTTTGCATTAAGTACTAACTTACGATCCAAGCGTGATTTCTGTAGCGCTTGGAAATCAGACTGCAAATGTGAAAAAAGCTTGGTTTACAGATGGTGCAGCAGAGTACAATACTGTATCATCAGCATAAACATTAACAGAAAAATGTTCACAGTATTTCCAATGTTGTTGAAATACCGTGTGAACAATAGTGGCCCCAGAATCGAACCCTGGGGTACCCCTTTATGCACTTCAAGAAATTCAGATTTTACCCTATCTGTCACAATAGCCTGAGCCTGAGCCCGGAGAGGTCTTCTGGTCAGGCTCCGTAGACGGGCACATCGCTCACGAGTATACTACTCGCCAATGTCCAGTCTCTTGACAACAAGGTAGATGAAATTCGAGCAAGGGTTGCCTTCCAGAGAGACATCAGAGATTGTAACATTCTCTGTTTCACAGAAACATGGCTCACTCAGGACACGCTATCAGCGTCGGTACAGCCACCGGGTTTCTTGACGCATCGCACCGACAGAAACAAACATCTCTCTGGTAAGAAGGGCGGGGATGTATGCCTTATGATTAACGAGTCGTGGTGTGATCATAACAACATACAGGAACTCAGTCCTTTTGTTCACCTGACCTAGAGTTCCTTACAATCAAATGCCAACCGCATTATCTACCAAGAGAATTCTCTTCAATTATAATCACAGTCGTGTATATCCCCCCCCCCAAGCAGACACATCGACAGCCCTGAAAGAACTTCATTGGACTCTATGTAAACCACATATCCTGAGGCTGCATTTATTGTAGCTGGGGATTTTAACAAGGCTAATCTGAAAACAAGGCTCCCTAAATTTTATCAGCATATCGAATGCGCGACCCGGGCTTTCAAAATTCTGGATCATTGTTACTCTAACTTCCATGAAACATATCTCGCCCTCCCTCGCCCTCCTTTCGGCAAATCTGACCATGACTCCATTTTGTTGCTCCCAGCCTATAGACAGAAACTAAAACAGGAAACGCCTGTGCCCAGGTCTGTTCAAACTTGGTCCGACCAATCTGATTCCACGCTTCAAGATTGCTTCGATCACATGGACTGGGATATGTTCCGGATAGCGTATGTATGACAACAACATTCAAAGATTACTGTTCATCGATTACAGCTCAGCATTTAACACCATAGTACCCTCCAAACTCATCATTAACCTCTTATGGCTAGGGGGCAGTATTTTCACGGCTGGATAAAAAATGTACCCGATTTAATCTGATTATTAGTCCTGCCCAGAAACTAGAATATGCATATAATTATTAGCTTTGGATGGAAAACACTCCAAAGTTTCTAAAACTGTTTGAATGGTGTCTGGGAGTATAACAGAACGCATTTGGCAGGCCAAAACATGAGAAGATTCTGTTCAGGAAGTACCCTGTCTGACCATTTCTTCCCCTTGTTGATTCTCTCGATCTCTGCTGTTACGTGACACTTCCCACGTCGCCAATGGGCTCTCAGAGCCCGGGAAAAACCTGAATGACGTAATTCAAAGCCCTGGCTGAAACACACGAGCGCTTTTGATAAGTGGTCTATCAGCAGACAAAAGGCTTAGGCACGGGCACTGCCCGCCCCCGCCTTTCTGTTTTTCCCTCAAGTTACAGACACGCAGATTCCCGGTCAGAATATTATCGCTTTTCTACGAGATAAATTGCATAAAAATTGATTTTAAACAGCGGTTGACATGCTTCGAAGTACGGTAATGGAATATTTAGAAATGTTTTGTCATGTTATGCGCCATGCGCACGACCATGATTTACCATTCGGATAGTGTCTAGAACTCACGAACAAAACGTCGCTGATGGAACATAACGATGGATTATTTGGGACCAAACCTACATTTGTTATTGAAGTAGAAGTCCTGGGAGTGCATTCTGACGAAGAACAGGAAAGGTAAGACCATTTTTCTTATAGGAAATGTGATTTTGGTGAAGGCTAAACTGGGTGGGTGTCTAAATAGCTAGCCCGTGATGGCTGGGCTATGTACTTAGAATATTGCAAAATGTGCTTCATCCGAAAAGCTATTTTAAAATCGGACATATCGAGTGCATAGAGGAGTTCTGTATCTATAATTCTTAAAATAATTGTTATGCATTTTGTGAACGTTTATCGTGAGTAATTTAGTAAATTGTTAGTAAATTCCCCGGAAGTTTGCGGGGGGTATGCTAGTTCTGAACGTCACATGCTAATGTAAAAAGCTGGTTTTTGATATAAATATGAACTTGATTGAACAGACATGCATGTATTGTATAACATAATGTCCTAGGTGTGTCATCTGATGAAGATCATCAAAGGTTAGTGCTGCATTTAGCTGTCTTCTGGGTTTTTGTGACATTATATGCTAGCTTGAAAAATGGGTGTCTGATTATTTCTGGCTGGGTACTCTGCTGACATAATCTAATGTTTTGCTTTCGCTGTAAAGCCTTTTTGAAATCGGACAGTGTGGTTAGATTAACGAGAGTCTTGTCTTTAAATAGCTGTAAAATAGTCATATGTTTGAAAAATGGAAGTTTTCGGATTTTAGAGGAATTTCTATTTCGCGCCACGCCCATCATTGGATATTGGAGCAGACGTTCCGCTAACGGAACATCTAGATGTAAGATGTTAAGCTCGAGACCCTGGGTCTCGACCCCGCCCTGTGCAGCTGGGTCCTGGACTTCCTGACGGGCCGCCCCCAGGTGGTGAGGATAGGAAACAACCTCTCCACCCCGTTGATCCTCAACACTGGGGCCCCACAAGGGTGCGTTCTCAGCCCTCTCCTGTACTCCCTGTTCACCCATGACTGCGTGGCCATGCACGCATCCAACTCAATCATCAAGATTGCAGACGACACTACAGTGGTAGGCTTGATTACCAACAACGACGAGACGGCCTACAGGGAGGAGGTGAGGGCCCTCGGAGTGTGGTGTCTGGAAAATAACCTCACACTCAATGTCAACAAAACAAAGGACATGATCGTGGACTTCAGGAAACAGCAGAGGGAGCAGCCCCCTATCTACATCGACTGGACAGTAGTGGAGAAGGTGGAAAGTTAAGTTCCTCGGCGTACACATCACAGACAAACTGAAATGGTCCACCCACACAGACAGCGTGGTGAAGAAGGCGCAACAGCGCCTCTTCAACCTCAGGAGGCTGAAGAAATTTGGCTTGTCACCAAAAACACTCAAACTTTTACAGATGCACAAGCGAGAGCATCCTGTATCACCGCCTGGTACGGCAACTGCTCCGCCCACAACCGTAAGGCTCTCCAGAGGGTAGTGAGGTCTGCACAACGCATCACCGGGGACAAACTACCTGCCCTCTAGGACACCTACACCACCCGATGTCACAGAAAGGCCAAGAAGATCATCAAGGACAACAACCACCCGAGCCACTGCCTGTTCACCCCGCTATCATCCAGAAGGCGAGGTCAGAACAGGTGCATCAAAGCTGGGACGGAGAGACTGAAAAACAGCTTCTATCTCAAGGCCATCACACTGTTAAACAGCCATCACTAACATTGAGTGGCTGCAGCCAACATACTGACTCAAATCTCTTGCCACTTTAATAATAAAAAATTGGATGTAATAAATGTATCACTAGTCACTTTAAACAAGGCAACTTTATATAATGTTTACATACCCTACAATACTCATCTCATATGTATATACTGTACTCTATACCATCTACTGCATCTTGCCTATGCCGTTCGGCCATCGCTCATCCATAGATTTATATGTACATATTCTTATTCATTCCTTTACACTTGTGTGAATAAGGTAGTGGTTGTGAACTTGTTAGATTACTTGTTAGATATTACTGCAGTCGGAACTAGAAGCACAAGCATTTCGCTACACTCGCATTAACATCTGCTAATCATGTGTATATGACCAATAACATTTGATTTGATTTGATTCGAGTTCTACTATTGAGTTCTGAAACCACAGTGCCCAGGCCTATTGAGGACAATTTACTCAGTAAAATAGAATGATCAACTGTGTCAAAAGCCTTTGACAAGTCCAGAAAAACTGTGCTGCCATAGATCTACACACCTTACTGATCTTTGCTGCCTCTTTCACAGGTGTGAACGTGTGTCCCCGGTGCTTTTCTCCATCTCTGCAGATCACACACACCAACCTCTGGTCTGTCTCACAGAACAACTTGAACTTCTCGTCATGCTCTGGACACACCAGCTCTGAGGCTACAGTGTGTCCCTGCGGTGCCTCTGGTTCCCTCGCTGCGAGGCCGCTCTCCTCCTCCTCTCGGGCCGCATTTGCCATATTGGTCAAGACACGGTGAGCCCGGAGATCCTTCTGGCTGAAAGGGCCGCGGCACTCTGGGCAGCGGCTCTGGCTCTTCGCTGAGCTCCGCAACAGGTGAGCGCTGATGCAGGGGCGGCAGAAGGTGTGGTCGCACGGTAGACTCACCGGGTCGGTGAAAACGCACAAGCACACTGGGCACTGGAGCTGCTCGGACAGGACTGATGTCATATCTGTATTAAAGTTCTGGTACACCTTTACTATTATTTCAATGTTTTTCTGTCTTTGAAAACCTCACTGTCTTGATCCTCGGGTGCTCAACAGGTGAAGAAAGACATTGAAGTTTCACTGTCGATTCCCTTTGTTCTGTAACGATCGTCTGTTGAAGGGAACCAAAGCGCAGCGTGGTGAGTCTTCATTATAATATTTAATAATAAGAAACACTTTAACAAAAGAAACAAACGAAAGCCAACAGTTCTGTCAGGTCACAATGTACAAAACAGAAAATAACTACCCACAAAACCCCAAAGGAAAAAGGCTGCCTAAGTATGACTCCCAATCAGCGACAATGATGTACAGCTGTCCCTGATTGAGAGCCATACCAGGCCAAAACAAAGAAATACAAAGCATAGAAAAAAGGACATAGAATGCCCACCCAAATCACACCCTGACCAAACCTAAATAGAGACATAAAAAAGGCTCTCTCAGGTCAGGGCGTGACATGTTCAGAGTTCATACGTCCACAACACATTCTCTCACACCCTGTAAAACTAGCTGGACTGGAAATGTTCATGTTGGGGCCATCTGTTTAGGCCTAACTAGTCTTAGATTAGAGGAACCCCTATGAAACCTGTTACCACTGCCAGGCTATTGGTTCATTCCTAGGCTAGCTATCAACTTTTTAAAGCAACACAATTCCGTAGTGTCCCTCCAGGCTATCCTCCTGGACAAGCTTATCCCATTGAGGCCCAAGATAAAGCCAGTCAGCATACTACACCAATCCATCCATTTACTAAAAAGGCTAAAGTAGGCTAGATCAGCATTAGACAGACTTCTATGAGCAATCTTTAAAGTGAAAAGGAGTGATCTTGAACAGGTTTGACTCTCCCATGGTTTTAAACACCCCAAACTTTGGAGGACATTGTATGAACTAATACTTTACCTGTGTTCTGTTACATCACACAGTCTTTTGATATGAACTCAAAATGTTCCACCAAGGACACCTGTTCAATTCCCAACGTATTGGTCCAACGACAGCACTGCATTCAGAAATGATTCAACCCACTTTACTTTTCTACATTTTGTTGTGTTACAAAGTGGAATAAAAATGGATTTAATTGTCATTTTTTTGTCAACGATCTACACAAAATACTCTAATGTAAATGTGGAAGAAAAATTCTAACATTTGTACAAAATCTATTAAAAAATAAAACACTAATATATGTTGATTAGATAAGTATTCAACCCCCTGAGTCAATACATGTTAGAATCACCTTTGACAGTGATTACAGCTGTGAGTGTTTCTGGGTAAGTCTTTAAGAGCTTTCCAGACCTGGATTGTGCAACACTTGCCCATTATTCTTTAAAAATTTTGTCAAACTCTGTCAAATTGGTTGTTGATCATTGCTAGACAACCATTTTCAGGTCTTGCCATACTGTCGATTTTCTAGCAGATTTAAGACCAAACTGTAACTCGGCCACTCAAGAACATTTACTGTCTTCTTGGTAAGCAACTCCAGTGTACATTTGTCCTTGTGTTTTAGGTTATTGTCCTGCTGAAAGGTGACTTAATCTCCCTGTGTCTGGTGGAAAGCAGACTGAACCAGGTTTTCCTACAGGATTTTGCCTGTGCTTAGTTCTATTCCATATCTTTTGTATGCTGAAAATCTCTCCAGTCCTTAATAACTGTTTTCCAAGCATACCCATATATGATGCAGCCACCACTATGCTTGAAAACATGTAGAGTGGTACTTAATGTGTTGCATTGGATTTGCCCCAAACAACACTTTGTATTCAGGACAAAAAGTGAATTGCTTTGCCACATTTTTTGCAGAATTACTTTAGTGCCTTGTTGCAAACAGGATGCATGTTTTGGAATATTTGTATTTTGTACTGGCTTCCTTCTTTTCGCTATCAATTAGGTTAGTATTGTGGAAACTACAATGTTGATCTATCTTCCGTTTTCCCCTATCACAGCCATTAAACTCTGTAACTGTTTTAACCATTGGCCTCATGGTGAAATCCCTAAGCGGTTTCCCTCCTCTCCGGGAACTGAGTTAGGAAGGATACCTATATCTTTAGTGACTGGGTGTATTGATACCCCACCCAAAGTGTAATTAATAACATCACCATGCTCAAAAGAATATTCAATGTCGGCTTTTTTTTACCCATTTACCAATAGGTGCCCTTTGCGAAGCAATGGAAAACCTCCCTGGTTTTTGGTTGAATTTGTGTTTGAAAATCACTGCTTGACTGAGGGACCTTAAGGATAATTGTGTGTGTGTTGTACAGAGATGAGGTAATCATTTAAAAAGCATGTTAAACACTATTATTGCAGTCTATGTAACTTATGTGACTTGTTAAGCACATTTTAATCATGAACTAATTTAGGCTTGCCATAAAAAGGGGTTGAATACATATTGACTCAAGACATTGCAGCTTTTCATTTTTAATACATTTGTAAACATTTCAAAACCATAATTCCACTTTGACATTATGGGGTATTGTGTTTAGGCCAGTGACGACAACACCTCAATTTAAAAATTGTTTTATTCAGGCTGTAACACAAAAATGTGGAAAAAGTCAAGAGGCGTGAATACTTTCTGAAGGCCCTGTATCCAGTAGACTACATTAGTTCTGAAGAGACATTGTTTCAGAATGAGGGGTGTTGTAGCTCTGCTGGTGTTGCTGTACTGTCTGTCTGGGGTACATCAGTGTTAGATCTTCCAGAATCACCTTTATTCAAATATATTTGCATGTACAGGAATTTGACTGTGTGAAATGAAGCTGGCACAATAAACAGAATATACAGACAATAAACAGAATATACAGACAAACAGAATATACAGTGTGAAGAAAATGAGATAATGTGAAGAGACAGCCTTGAAAATGTTCATATTGTCTCGTGTCATAAATAATCCTTGGTTCCTGCCTTTGCTTGGTAAAGATATGGGGGGGGGGGGGGGGGGGGGGGGGGGTGGACATGACCCCCTCCTTAGGACCATCTGTCAGAACGCCCAGAATATGGTCAATAAGTTAAGATAGGAGACGGTGCCAGACACATGCAGGAACCAACCCTATGAGCCATGCCTATGTAACTTGTCTGTGTCAGCAGTATATAAGAGATCAAATGGGACTGGCCCGACAGAGCTGACTTCTGACCGGTACTTTATGCATCTAAGTTTGACTGTGACCTCTCCAGCTTGCTGACAATAAAGAATTATTCATTTAAGATTGACTTTGAGTGTCCCTGGTGTTGAATTTCCATGACAACAGACAAACAGAATATACAGACAAACAGAATATACAGACAATAAACAGAATATACAGATAATAAACAGAATATACAGACAATAAACAGAATATACAGACCAACAGAATATACAGACAAACAGAATATACAGACAAACAGAATATACAGACAATAAACAGAATATACAGACAATAAACAGAATATACAGACAATAAACAGAATATACAGACAATAAACAGAATATACAGACCAACAGAATATACAGACCAACAGAATATACAGACCAACAGAATATACAGACAATAAACAGAATATACAGAACAACAGAATATACAGACAACAAACAGAATATACAGACAACAAACAGAATATTCGCTCTGGATAAGAGCGTCTGCTAAATGACTTAAATGTAATGTAAAATGTATACAGACCAACAGAATATACAGACAAACAGAATATACAGACAAACAGAATATACAGACCAACAGAATATACAGACCAACAGAATATACAGACCAACAGAATATACAGACAAACAGAATATACAGACCAACAGAATATACAGACAAACAGAATATACAGACAATAAACAGAATATACAGACAATAAACAGAATATACAGACAAACAGAATATACAGACAATAAACAGAATATACAGACAATAAACAGAATATACAGACCAACAGAATATACAGACAATAAACGGAATATACAGACCAACAGAATATACAGACCAACATAATATACAGACAATAAACAGAATATACAGAACAACAGAATATACAGACAAACAGAATATACAGACCAACAGAATATACAGAATATACAGACAATAAACAGAATATACAGACAAACAGAATATACAGACCAACAGAATATACAGAGAAACAGAATATACAGACAAACAGAATATACAGACAAACAGAATATACAGACCAACAGAATATACAGACAAACAGAATATACAGAGAAACAGAATATACAGACAAACCGAATATACAGACCAACAGAATATACAGACCAACAAAATATACAGACAAACAGACCAACAGAATATACAGACCAACAGAATATACAGACAAACAGAATATACAGACCAACAGAATATACAGACCAACAGAATATACAGACAATAAACAGAATATACAGACCATCAGAATATACAGACAAAAAGAATATACAGACAACAAACAGAATATACAGACAAACAGAATATACAGACAAACAGAATATACAGACAAAGAGAATATACAGACCAACAGAATATACAGACAAACAGAATATACAGACAAACAGAATATACAGAACAACAGAATATACAGACCAACAGAATATACAGACAAACAGAATATACAGACAAACAGAATATACAGACCAGCAGAATATACAGACCAACAGAATATACAGACAAACAGACCAACAGAATATACAGACAATAAACAGAATATACAGACGAACAGAATATACAGACCAAAAGAATATACAGACAAACAGAATATACAGACAAACAGAATATACAGACAAACAGAATATACAGACCAACAGAATATACAGACAAACAGAATATACAGACCAACAGAATATACAGACCAACAGAATATACAGACCAACAGAATATACAGACAAACAGACCAACAAAATATACAGACCAACAGAATATACAGACCAACAGAATATACAGACAAACAGAATATACAGACAAACAGAATATACAGACCAACAGAATATACAGACAAACAGAATATACAGACCAACAGAATACACAGACCAACAGAATATACAGACAAACAGACCAACAGAATATACAGACCAACAGAATATACAGACAAACAGAATATACAGACCAACAGAATATACAGACCAACAGAATATACAGACAAACAGAATATACCAACAGAATATACAGACAAACAGAATATACAGACCAACAGAATATACAGACCAACAGAATATATAGACAAACAGAATATACAGACAAACAGAATATACAGACAAACAGAATATACAGTACTCCCTCCATCAGTCTGGTTCCTCCCAAGGTTTCTTCCTACATGGAGAGTTTATATTGCTGTAAATAACATGTTTTTGCTCGTGATTCTTGCCCAGGTTGTTTCTAAACATTTCATGGCTAAGCATTTTTTTTAAAGCATTATGCACGATATAACATTACACTGATGAATTGATTACCTTAATGTTTATTGATGGGGTTTTTCGACCTAAGCAGCTGCAGAACTATCCACCATTGGGGCCAGAGTAAGAGCTAGTGAGGGAGAGGTGGAGGAGCTGAAGAGAGAGAATTCAGGTAGCAAACATACAGTATGTCTAACTATGAACGAGGGATTTGTTTTCATTGGTTGAAATAAGGATCAACTGACGTTTGTTTTGCTCCCCATGATCCCAGTACAAGCGGCAGAACTCTCTGCCATGGGAACCAGGATGACAGCCAGAGAGAGAGAGGTGGAGCTAGAGAGAGAAAATGCAGGTGTAGTGCTGAATAATATTTAACAATCTACATTTAATAAATCTGACCATCTGACTCCATTTAATTTTATAGTAAAACCATTGTCACTGAAATTTTCGAATCCCACTGATAATAATTAACAATCAATAAGCCTTGACTAATCCCCAAGGTTTGTAAGACACTGGGTTAAGAATAATTAGGCAAGGACTCAGCTTTCTGCAAAAGGTTTGTACAGTTTATTCAGAGAACGTTCTGAGGTCCAAATAACAAAGACATTCATTTTATGCTAACTCTCCACTTACGCACATACCTCCACACAAACAGTAGATATCCTACGCACATCCATACACACGAACAGTAGGTGAATAGTATCCCTCCCCAGACTTCTCACCACTGTTAATCACTATCCAGCGCTGCCTGTTCCTTTCCCCCGAGATTAGGGGGACCTTGAAGGTTACTCCCTGTTTTCTCCTAAGTCTCTCCAGGTCGGGTCAAACACATGTCTACAGTTCCCTTAGTCTAACTTACACACACACACATTTCCCTTCCTCCTGGATCTTCTACTAGATCTAATGGGACTTACGTTCAGTACTTTAATTATTCATTACACATGCTACATAACTATTAATTACTAATCAGTTATGTTTCAGGGATGGATTCTTTATTCATTTACCTTTATTATATAATTCCCTTATCAACCATGTCCCCTCATTGTGAGTTTAGCTGATTAAGATCAGTAAATGAGTGGTAAATACTTATGGCAAATGTATGGAACATTTATAGATTCACTTACAAGGCATAACGTTTAAGTTACAAGGCAATACTGACATTAACAAAGCATAATTCTAGGCATGCTGATCTAAGGTTATTTTTTTTAGACACAGCATGAACTAATCAGACCCGCAAGGCCACAGGCCTATTGGCTAACCTAAGAGAGAGAAGCATTTTCAAGCAACCTTTTTCTATGGGCCGGATACAAGATAAGAGGAAGAAGAAATGACTTTCATTCCATGCATACCAGATCTGACTTGTTTATATTCAAAATCAATTGTTGACCAATCCCCAGACCAAACCAAAGATTATAAAAATAAGATATCCAATGAGATCGGACCAGCCAACATCCTCTAGGAAGGGGGTTCCATCTATTTATGATGGCCTGAGGGGGGTGTGCCAAGTACAGTAGATAGCTGAATTCCTAAAGACAATAAAACCTTCATGCATACAGTGTTGAGAGTTCACCCTAAACAGTTACAAGTTACCACAGAGATCATACATCCATATACAGTTGAAGTCGGAAGTTTACATCCACTTAGGTTGGAGTCATTAAAACTTGTTTTTCAACCTCTCTACAAATTTCTGGTTAACAAACTATAGTTTTGACAAGTCGGTTAGGACATCTACTTTGTGCATGACACAAGTAATTTTTCCAACAATTGTTTACAGACAGATTATTTCACTTATAATTCACTGTATCACAATTCCATTGGGTCAGAAGTTTACATACACTAAATTGACTGTGCCTTTAAACAGCTTGGAAAATTCCAGAAAATGATGTCATGGCTTTAGAAGCTTCTGATAGGCTAATTGACATCATTTGAGTCAATTGGAGGTGTACCTGTGGATGTATTTCAAGGCCTACCTTCAAACTCAGTGCCTCTTTGCTTGACATCGTGGGAAAATCAAAAGAAATCAGCCAAGACCTCAGAAAAAATTGTAGACCTCCACAAGTCTGGTTCATCCTTGGGAGCAATTTCCAAACGCCTGAAGGTATCACGTTCATCTGTACAAACAATAGTACACAAGTATAAACACCATGGGACCACACAGCCGTCATACCGCTCAGGAAGGAGACGCGTTCTGTCTCCTGGAGATGAACGTACTTTGGTGCGAAAAGTGCAAATCAATCCCAGAACAACAGCAAAGGACCTTGTGAAGATGCTGGAGGAAACAGGTGCAAAAGTATCTATATCCACAGTAAAACGAATCCTATATCGACATAACCTGAAAGACCGCTCAGCAAGGAGGAAGCCACTGCGCCAAAACCACCATAAAAAAGCCAGACTACGGTTTGCAACTGCACATGGGGACAAAGATTCTACTTTTAGGAGAAATGTCCTCTGGTTTGATGAAACAAAAATAGAACTGTTTGGCCATAATGACCATCGTTATGTTTGGAGGAAAAAGGGGGAGGCTTGCAAGCCGACGAACACTGTCCCAACTGTGAAGCACGGGGGTGGCAGCATCATGTTGTGGGGGTGCTTTGCTGCAGGAGGGACTGGTGCACTTCACAAAATAGATGGCCTCATGAGGATGGAAAATGATGTGGATATATTGAAGCAACATCTCAAGACATCAGTCAGGAAGTTAAAGCTTGGTTGCAAAGGGGTCTTCCAAATGGACAATGACCCCAAGCACACTTCCAAAGTTGTGGGAAAATGGCTTAAGGACAACAAAGTCAAGGTATTGGCGTGGCCATCACAAAGCCCTGACCTCAATCCTATAGGAAATTTGTGGGCAGAACTGAAAAAGCGTGTGCGAGCAAGGAGGCCTACAAACCTGACTCCGTTACACCAGCTCTGTCAGGAGGAATGGGCCAAAATTCACCCAACTTATTGTGGGAAGCTTGTGGAAGGCTACCCAAAACGTTTGACCCAAGTTAAACAATTTAAAAGGCAATGCTACCAAATACTAATTAAGTGTATGTAAACTTCTGACCCACTGGGAATGTGATGAAAGAAATAAAAGCTGAAATAAATCACTCTCTCCTATTATTTTGACATTTCACATTCTTAAAATAAAGTGGTGATGCTAAGACAGGGAATGTTTACTAGGATTAAATGTCAGGAATTGTGAAAAGCTGAGTTTAAGTGTATTTGGCTAAGGTGTATTTAAACTTCCGACTTCAACTGTAGATGGCATCTAAGTTCTCCTCAGAGAACAACTTCCAGATAGATACCAAACATGGATGTAATAGTGTTGTAACACACATTTCTGTCGTCAATTCTCTGGTTACTGTTAGAGAGAAATAAATGTTGTCCTCTCAACCGAGGAGGGCTGTCCAGACCCTAAAAGTATTGCTTTTTGTTGGGCCATTTGCAATGCGGCCAAAGGTGACAGAGAGCACACAAGTTAGGGCTGGGCCAACACAGGTAAGACAAACAGATGTTCAGAAAAGTCTCATCTGTCACCTTGTCTTGCAAAAAAGTACCTGCTATTTCTTATAGCAATGGGAGCATAGAATACCTTTCTCTACAATGCTCACAAATTAATGATAATGTTTCTCCCCAGTGTTGAGACCAAAGGTGTCTTTGCTAGTTTAAGTAACACTGTAGGACCATTCAATACTGACACCACCCTGGTTCACACAAACATCATCACCAACATCAGCCAAGCCTATAGCCCAGTTACAGGTACTGCCTACACCAATATACACTGAACAAAAATATAAACGCAACATGTAAAGTCTTGGTCTCATGAGCTGAAATAAAAGATCCCAGAAAATTTCTATACACACAAAAAGCTTATTTCTCTCAAATTTTGTGCACAAATTTGTTACATTCCTGTTAGTGAGCATTTCTCCTTTGCCAAGATAATCTATCCACCTGACAGGTGTGGCATATCAAGAAGCTGATTCAACAGAATGATCATTACACAGGTGCACCTTGTGCTGGGGACAATAAAAGGCCACTCTAAAATGTGCAGTTTTGTCACACAACACAATGCCACAAATGTCTCAAGTTTTGAGGGAGCGTGCAATTGGCATGCTGACTGCAGGAATGTCCCCCAGTGCTGTTACCAGATAATTTAATGTTCATTTCTCTACTCTAAGCTGCCTCCAAAGTCATTTTGGAGAATTTGACAGTACGTCCAACAAGCCTCACAACCACGTGTAACCACACCTGTCCAAGACCTCCACATCCGGCCTCTTCACCTGCAGGATCATCTGAGACCAGCGCCCAGACAGCTGATGAAACTGTGGGTTTGCACAACCAAAGAATTTCTGAACAAACTGTCAAGAACCTCTGAACAAACTGTCAAGAACCTGTCTCAGGGAAGCTCGTCTGCGTGCTCATCATCCTCACCAGGGTCTTGACCTGAGTGCAGTTCTGCGTCGTAACTGACTACAGTGGGAAAATACTCTCCTTCGATGGCCACTGGCATGCCGGAGAAGTGTGCTCTTCACGGATAAATCCTGGTTTCAACTGTATGGTGTTGTGTGGGCGAGCAGTTTGCTTATGTCAACGCTGTGAACAGAGAGACCATGGTGGCGGTGGGGTTATGGTATGGGCAGGCATAAGCTACGGACAACAAACAATTGCATTTTATCGATGGCAATTTGAATGCACAGAGATACCGTGACGAGATCCTGAGGCCCATTGTCGTGCCTTTAATCTGCCGCCATCACCTCATGTTTCAGCACGATAATGCAGTCTCATATCGGAAGGATTTGTGCACAATTCCTGGCAGCTGAAAATGTCCCAGTTCTTCCATGGCCTGCATACCCACCAGAGATGTCACCCATTGAGTATGTTTGGGATGCTCTGGATCGGCAGCGTGTTCCAGTTCCCACCAATATCGAACAACTTCACACAGCCATTGAAGAGGAGTAGGACAACATTCCACAATCAACAGCCTGATCAACTCAATTGAAAGGAGATGTGTCACGCTGCATGAGGCAAATGGTGGTCACATCAGATACTGGCTGGTTTTCTGATCCATACCTCTCCCTTGTTTTTTTAGGTATCTGTGACCAAACGATACATATCTGTATTCCCAGTGATGTGAAACCATTCATTAGGGCCTAATGAATTCATTTCCATTGACTGATTCTTTATGAACTGGAACTCAGTAGAATGGTAGAAATTGTTGTGTTTATATTTTTGCTCAGTGTACATGTATGAAGACACGTCCACAGGGGCTCATCTACAGACACGGAGTCCAACATCACTAACAGGTTACTCCAGTGTCCATGAAAGTGGCTTCCTGCTTTCCTGAGGGAAACACTACTACAGCTGTAATGAGCCCAAATGATATCTAGGCCTGAGGTACACTGAAATCCTTCTGTATAAAACATCATTAAAACTATGTGGAATGTGTGGAAAACAGGATTTTATTCAGTTGTGAGAAGAGCACAGTTTGGTCTGAATTCACAGACAGTCAAATACAACTGGGCATACAGACAAAACAGTAAAGAATTACAATACATCAGCAATAATCAGCCAAACAATTCAGAAAAAAAGAGAGGGTGAGGAACAAAAGAGAAACGTGGACAGAGACTCGTTGGTGCAGGTGTCCCATCTTCTCTAATGACACAGTAAGGGAGGTTAGCA
Source organism: Salmo trutta (assembly GCF_901001165.1). Taxonomy (NCBI): domain Eukaryota; kingdom Metazoa; phylum Chordata; class Actinopteri; order Salmoniformes; family Salmonidae; genus Salmo; species Salmo trutta. The sequence goes on along the minus strand of NC_042993.1, from coordinate 7,119,797 downwards.
TAGTGTGTCCTTACAGCAGGCTTCTTCTACACTCAGAGGAGACGGAGTTAGAGGTCTCTTCCAGCAGAACTCCCTCTGCACTCCGAGATAAGATGAAGAAATCGAGGGATGAGATGGAGGTATAGAGGGATGAGATGGAGGTATAGAGGGATGAGATGGAGGTATAGAGGGACGAGATGGAGGTATAGAGGGACGAGATGGAGGTATAGAGGGATGAGATGGAGGTATAGAGGGATGAGATGGAGGTATAGAGGGATGAGATGGAGGTATAGAGGGATGAGATGGAGGTATAGAGGGATGAGATGGAGGTATAGAGGGATGAGATGGAGGTATAGAGGGATGAGATGGAGGTATAGAGGGATGAGATGGAGGTATAGAGGGTGGTCTCTTATAGCAGTCTGCCTCTGCACTCTGTTGAGCCACAGCAGCACAGTAGCTCCTTTCCCTCCACACTGCCAACCTCGTAGTTATAGTCCCACGTTAACTCTGTCCCCGCCCGGATACGCCTGCACGCACACACACACACACACACACACACACACACACACACACACACACACACACACACACGTTAGTGGATGACTCAGTGGTCAACGGGCAACATTCACAAGTGCTCAGCACAAAACCACGTTTCAAATAATACATGTTTCTTTATCAGAGTAACAGGGTTCTACCAAGTCTATGTAACCATGTCTAATACAGAACACTCACTTGCTGGCGAAGAAGGCTACCCAGGGGAAACGCAGATCATGTGTATCTACAAACACATTCTGGACAAACAGGTTAGCACTGCAGCTATGCTGTAAGGGGGAGAGATGAGAGGAGAGAGAGCTTCATTTCCTTTGTCAAAATGGATATTGTCTCCACTGCAAAGTGGCGTGTTGTGTGCCGATGAAGCCTGCCTTCTGTTGCTGTTTGATGCCAGCGTTCAAATCAACTGGGAACTCTCTGACTACAGTGAGTTGAAGATAAATGGGAACTGGAGAAAAAACTAGCTAGCTCCAACTCTGAAAAATTGTTTTGAACGGTCATCTAACTCGGAATTCCAACTCGGGTCTCTTTCTAGAGCTCCGACTTTCCAACCTGAAGTTCACGGACGTCATGATTTGACCTCGAATTTTTACGAGTTCCCAGGTGTCTTGAAAGCAGCACAAGATGCTGCAGCAGCAGCTCTTCCGCTGTCTGGCAGATTTTCCACTAAAAGGCTCTGTATCTGTATGCTGTACGCGTGTGATAAATAAGATACATTACTAATATACTGTACACACAAGCCAATTTCATTCCACTAAATTATGCAAATGTACCTATTTTATTTAAGGGCTTTTTTATGCATTTATTTTTAAAATCGGACAAAAGCCAGCTATTATCGGCTAATTGAAGGTGACACACACATATTACACTCACGTTGAGGTAGCGTCCCAGGTTGCCCTCCAGCTTGGCGTCGATGATGTAGCAGGACTCCTCGCCATCGAAGAACAGCCGTGTGTTTTTAGGTCCACTGTCTCCCCCGTCCCCACCCTTACCCTGTGCCCCTCCGTGCCCCCCCGGGCCTCCCCCTGGCCCTATCCCAGCCCCTCCAGTCTTCACCATCAGGCCATGGGAGTTCTTCAGAGCAATGCCTCGTGTGGACTTCACAGCCACCTGCCTCTTCACCGCACCTGAGACAGGAGGCAAGCAGAGGGAGGAGAGGAGGATGAAGGGGAGAAGAGAAAGGGTCAATTCAGGGAGAAGCACCACATGAACAGGTCTGGCAATACCTGATAAAGCAGAGAGGTCTATGAACCCACAGCCCCAACTTCCGTCTCTCCTCACCTTGCATGTGTTTTCCCCTCCCCCCATTCTTCTTCCCCCCTGCCCCCTCAACCCCTACCTGTCCCCCTTCTCCCATTCTTCCTCCCCCCTCCAATTTCCTCCTAAACCGGTGCATGTTTTCCTCCGCCTTCCCTTCTCCCCGTGTGCATTTCCCTTCTACCTTCCTCTTCTCCCCCATCCTCTCCTCTCCCTACCTCCCCCATCTTCACCCTGTGTGCGTTTCTCTCTCTCCTTGTTGTCATCAGATCCAGAGCTGATGGTCTGGACGTCATCACTGTCCGACAGCGTCATCACATCCTGTCTCTTCCCTCCCTCCGTCTTCACTGATTGTTGACTGCAGAGGGCGCAAAAACACACACTTACAGACTCACTCAACGTTATCGAATGTTATTCATATGGCACATTTTACCAAGTACATTTGATATTGTGCAACACAGGCCTAAAAGGGCCAAGCCAGAGTTAAATAGGTTGAAATTCCATTTCATAATCATTCATTATGTACCTTTTCTGGTCCCCGGGCTCCTGGAACAGAGAACACAGGAGAAGGTGTATCAATATCCAACCAGAGCACCGGAACACAAATCACTAATTAATAAACACGAGAAGGAATCAATCATTACATGAGAGGGTGTCCAATCAGAACACCAGGAGATGAAAGCAAGAGATCGAGGCTGATCGAATTATCCTAATATATGTAATAGGATCTACACAAAATAGCTGAGATAGATATGGACTACCCCCCCTTACCTTCTTCTCTATCTTCAGTCCCTCCATCTTAACGGTGGCCTGGGAGGTAGAGGGTTGGTTGGTGAGCCAGGACGCTACTTTACTCTTCCCACTCTCCTCTGGCATGGGGGGCGGCTTCCTGTCCTCCTTTCCCCCCACTGACACACTCATCCCATCCTTACTGTCCTGGCTCCCTGGATGGGGGGGGACAGATCAAATAAATATAATTTTACATCACGCTGCTACATGTAAAAATGTTCAATGCAGCTGTTTTTCTCAATATCAAATATATCTGGATACCAATTAAGTATCTTACTGTGATTGTTTTCAATTAAAATAGTAAAAAAATGTATAAAGGTTTCTAGAAAATTGAAATTTCTCAAGCATGAATCTTGCTAGGACTGTCTGGGAGTATTTGTGTATTTATTAAGGATCCCCAGTTGATCCTGGCAAGTGGGCAGGGGGAAACAGATAACTAGCTGTTATTGGAGAACACTTTCTTATTAACTAATTTACCACCTGGTGATGTCATCAAAACTACATCCCACCACAACAGGAGTGACATTTCAGGCGGTCTTTTCAAATAGCTCTTACACCAACCTCAGTGTGGAAAAAAAGTATTTGATCCCCTGCTGATTTTGTACGTTTGCCCACTGAAAAAGAAATGATCAGTCTATAATTTTAATGGTAGGTTTATTTGAACAGTGAGACAGAATAACAAGAAAAATCCAGAAAAATGCATGTCAAAAATGTTATATAAATTGATTTGCATTTTAATGAGGGAAATAAGTATTTGACCCCCTCTCAATCAGAAAGATTTCTGGCTCCCAGGTGTCTTTTATACAGGTAACGAGCTGAGATTAGGAGCACACTCTTAAAGGGAGTGCTCCTAATCTCAGTTTGTTACCTGTATGAAAGACACCTGTCCACAGAAGCAATCAATCAATCAGATTCCAAACTCTCCACCATGGCCAAGACCAAAGAGCTCTCCAAGGATGACAGGGACAAGATTGTAGACCTACACAAGGCTGGAATGGGCTACAAGACCATCGCCAAGCAGCTTGGTGAGAAGGTGACAACAGTTGGTGCGATTATTCGCAAATGGAAGAAACACAAAAGAACTGTCAATCTCCCTCGGCCTGGGGCTCCATGCAAGATCTCACCTCGTGGCGTTGCAATGATCATAAGAACGGTGAGGAATCAGCCCAGAACAACACGGGAGAATCTTGTCAATGATCTCAAGGCAGCTGGGACCATAGTCACCAAGAAAACAATTGGTAACACACTACGCCGTGAAGGACTGAAATCCTGCAGCGCCCGCACCGTCCCCCTGCTCAAGAAAGCACATATACATGCCCGTCTGAAGTTTGCCAATGAACATCTGAATGATTCAGAGGACAACTGGGTGAAAGTGTTGTGGTCAGATAAGACCAAAATGGAGCTCTTTGGTATCAACTCAACTCGCCATGTTTGGAGGAGGAGGAATGCTGCCTATGACCCCAAGAACACCATCCCCACCGTCAAACATGGAGGTGGAAACATTATGCTTTGTGGATGTTTTTCTGCTAAGGGGACAGGACAACTTCACCGCATCAAAGGGACGATAGACGGGGCCATGTACCGTCAAATCTTGGGTGAGAACCTCCATTCCTCAGCCAGGGCATTGAAAATGGGTCGTGGATGGGTATTCCAGCATGACAATGACCCAAAACACACGGCCAAGGCAACAAAGGAGTGGCTCAAGAAGAAGCACATTAAGGTCCTGGAGTGGCCTAGCCAGTCTCCAGACCTTAATCCCATAGAAAATCTTTGGAGGGAGCTGAAGGTTCGAGATGCCAAACGTCAGCCTCGAAACCTTAATGACTTGGAGAAGATCTGCAAAGAGGAGTGGGACAAAATCCCTCCTGAGATGTGTGCAAACCTGGTGGCCAACTACAAGAAACGTTTTGTAGGGTTTTGCCACCAAGTACTAAGTCATGTTTTGCAGAGGGGTTAAATACTTATTTCCCTCATTAAAATGCAAATCAATTTATAACATTTTTGACATGCGTTTTTCTGGATTTTTTGTTGTTGTTATTCTGTCTCTCACTGTTCAAATAAACTTACCATTAAAATTATAGACTGATCATTTCTTTGTTAGTGGGCAAACGTACAAAATCAGCAAGGGATCAAATACTTTTTTCCCTCACTGTATAGATATCACATATTTGACTGCACTGGGCCTTTAAAATAACTTCCTACTGCAGTCCCAGCGTTACAACTGAGGGTTCGGTTAAGTGCACACACACCTTCCTTGACGCCCTTGGCCTGGCGTCGGGTGGTGTAGCTCCTCCACACAGAGCTGGAGCTGTAGTAGGGGTCCTTCACAAACGTGTCGTCTGAACTTTTGTCGTTGTTCGACTCTTCATCACTATCCCCATCCTTAGAGGAGTCGCCACCAGCACCCCGCGCTGATGGAGAGAAGGAAGTCGTAAAACAGCAAAAGGTGTAATTTCAGACTATGTGAGTCCTAAATGGCACCATAATCCCTATATAGTGCACTACCTTGGCTCTGGTCAAAAGTAAAAGCCAGACTCTTTCTAGACTACTAAATTGTGACCCCTCACCTTTGCCAGCGGGGTTGGCAGCATGGGTTCTCTGGGGGGGTTTGGGAAGGGTCTTGTTCTGCAAAGCCATGGAGGACGAGGGAGGGTTCTTCAGCCTGGACATGTCCACCCCGCTCCCGTCACTGTCTGAACAGTGGGCCTCACTCTCATACCCTTCCTTGAAGTTCTCCACACTCTCTATGTGGTCCAGGTTAGCAAAGTACTCATCACCCATCTCCAGACCCTCCTTGTCCGCAAAGTCATCTGTCAGAATCTTACCTGGGAGAGAGGGAGAAGAAAGTGAGAGAGAAGAGAGGGAGGGAGGAGAGAGAGAGAGAGAGAGAGAGAAAGAAGAGGGAGGGAGGGAGCGAGGGAGGGAGGGGAGGGGAGATAAAAACAACACTAGGCACTATGGAACACAAAGGTTTTACTATCTCATCCTGGAATATACAAGGTCTGAGGTCATCTGCCTTTGGTCTAAAGAACAGGAACCCAGACTACAAATAATGTGGAAATACAGACATTGTGTTCTTCAAGAAAAATGGTATAGAGGAGACAAACCCGCTGGTTGACCTCTAGGTTACAGAGAGCTGGTAGTCCCATCCACTGAACTACCAGGTGTGAAACAGGAAAGACACTCAGGGGAACGCTAACTTGGTATGTTTCTGTCGGCATCGCGCTGACAGAAACAAGCATCTCTCTGGTAAGAAGGGCGGGGGTGTATGCCTTATGATTAACGAGACGTGGTGTGATCATAACAACATACAGGAACTCAAGTCATTTTGTATTATTATTTGACCATGCTGGTCATTTATGAACATTTTAACATCTTGACCATGTTCTGTTATAATATCCACCCGGCACAGCCAGAAGAGGACTGGCCACCCCTCATAGCCTGGTTCCTCTCTAGGTTTCTTCCTAGGTTTTTGGCCTTTCTAGGGAGTTTTTCCTAGGGAGTTTTTCCTAGCCACCGTGCTTCTTTCACATGCATTGCTTGCTGTTTGGGGTTTTAGGCTGGGTTTCTGTACAGCACTTTGAGATTTCAGCTGATATACGAAGGGCTATATAAATACATTTGATTTTGATTTGATTTGTTCACCTGACTTAGAATTCCTCACAATCAAATGCCGACCGCATTATCTACCAAGAGAATTCTCTTCAATTATAATCACAGCCGTGTATATCCCCCCCAAGCAGACACATCGACGGCCCTGAAAGAACTTCATTGGACTCTATGTAAACTGGAAACCACATATCCTGAGGCTGCATTTATTGTAGCCGGGGATTTTAACAAGGCTAATCTGAAAACAAGGCTCCCTAAATTCTATCAGCATATCGGTTGTGCTACCAGGGCGGGCAAAATCCTAGACCACTGTTATTCTAACTTCCGCGACGCATATAAGGCCCTCCCCCGCCCTCCCTTTGGAAAAGCTGACCACGACTCCATTTTGTTGCTCCCAGCCTATAGACAGAACCTAAAACGGGAAGCTCCCGCCCTCAGGTCTGTTCAACGCTGGTCCGACCAATCGGATTCCACGCTTCAAGATTGCTTCGATCTCGTGGACTGGGATATGTTCCGCATTGCTGCGAACAACAACATTGACGAATACGCTGACTCGGTGTGCGAGTTCATTAACAAGTGCATCGGTGATGTTCTACCCACAGCGTCTATTAAAACATTCCCCAACCAGAAACCGTGGATTGATGGCAGCATTCGCGCAAAACTGAACGCGCGAACCACTGCTTTTAATCAGGGCAAAGTGACCGGAAACATGACCGAATACAAACAGTGTAGCTATTCCCTCCGCAAGGCAAACAAGCTACGCTTCAGTACAGAGACAAAGTGGAGTCTCAGTTCAACGGCTCAGACATGAGAAGTATGTGGCAGGGTCTACAGTCAATCACGCACTACAAAAGAAAAACCAGCCCCGTCGCGGATCACGATGTCTTGCTCCCAGACAGACTAAACAAGTTTTTTGCTCGCTTTGAGGACAATACAGTGCCACTAACACGGCCCGCTACCAAAACCTGCGCGCTCTCCTTCACTGCAGCCAACGTGAGTAAAACACTTAAACGTGTTAACCCTCGCAAGGCTGCAGGCCCAGACGGCATCCCCGGCCACGTCCTCAGAGCATGCGCAGACCAGCTGGCTGGTGTGTTTACAGACATATTCAATCAATCCTTATCCCAGTCTGTTGTCCCCACATGCTTCAAGAGGGCCACCATTGTTCCTGTTCCCAAGAAAGCTAAGGTAACTGAGCTAAATGACTACCGCACTCACTTCCGTCATCATGAAGTGCTTTGAGAGACTAGTCAAGGATCATATCACCTCCACCCTACCTGACACCCTAGACCCACTCCAATTTGCTTACCGACCTAATAGGTCCACAGACGACGCAATCGCACTGCCCTAACCCATCAGGACAAGAGGAATACCTATGTAAGAATGCTGTTCATCGATTACAGCTCAGCATTTAACACCATAGTACCCTCCAAACTCGTCATTAAGCTTGAGACCCTGGGTCTCGACCGCGCCCTGTGCAACTGGGTCCTGGACTTCCTGATGGGCCGCCCCCAGGTGGTGAGGGTAGGTAACAACATCTCCCCCCCGCTGATCCTCAACACTGGGGCCCCACAAGGGTGCGTTCTCAGCCCCCTCCTGTACTCCCTGTTCACCCACGACTGCATGGCCATGCACGCATCCGACTCAATCATCGAGTTTGCAGACAACACAACAGTAGTAGGCTTGATTACCAACAACGACGAGACGGCCTACAGGGAGGAGGTGAGGGCCCTCGGAGTGTGGTGTCAGGAAAATAACCTCTCACTCAATGTCAACAAAACAAAAGAGATGATCGTGGACTTCAGGAAACAGCAGAGGGAGCAGCCCCCTATCTACATTGACGGGACAGTAGTGGAGAGGGTGGAGAGTTTTAAGTTCCTCGGCGTACACATCACGGACAAAGTGAAATGGTCCACCCACACAGACAGTGTGGTGAAGAAGGCGCAGCAGCGCCTCTTCAACCTCAGGAGGCTGAAGAAATTCGGCTTGTCACCAAAAACACTCAAACTTTTACAGATGCATAATCGAGAGCATCCTGTCGAGCTGTATCACCGCCTGGTACGGCAGCTGCTCCGCCCATAACCGGAAGGCTCTCCAGAGGGTAGTGAGGTCTGCACAACGCATCACCGGGGACAAACTACCTGCCCTCTAGGACACCTACACCACCCGATGTCACAGGAAGGCCAAAAAGATCATCAAGGACAACAACCACCCGAGCCACTGCCTGTTCACCCCGCTAACATCCAGAAGGCGAGGTCAGTACAGGTGCATCAAAGCTGGGACGGAGAGACTGAAAAACAGCTTCTATCTCATGGCCATCAGACCGTTAAACAGCCATCACTAACATTGAGTGGCTGCTGCCAACATACTGACTCAAATCTCTTGCCACTTTAATAATGGGAAAATTGATGTAATCAATTTATCACTTGCCACTTTATATTAGATAATGTTTACATAACCTACATTATTCATCTCATATGTATATACTGTACGCTATACCATCTACTGCATCTTGATGTATTAGATGTATCACTAGCCACTTTAAACAATGCCACTTTATATAATGTTTTCATAACCTACATTACTCATTTCATATGTATATACTGTACGCTATACCATCTACTGCATCTTGATGTATTAGATGTATCACTAGCCACTTTAAACAATGCCACTTTATATAATGTTTTCATAACCTACATTACTCATTTCATATGTATATACTGTACTCTATACCATCTACTGCATCTTGCCATCCTGATGTAATGTATCACTAGCCACCTTAAACAATGCCACTTTATATAATGTTTTCATAACCTACAATACTCATCTCATATGGGTATACTGTACTCTATACCATCTATGACATCTTGCCTATGCCGTTCGGCCATCACTCATTTATATATTTTTATGTACATATTCGTATTCATTCCTTTACAGTTGTGTGTACAAGGTAGATTACTTGTTAGATATTACTGCATGGTCGGAACTACAAGCACAAGCATTTCGCTACACTTGCATTAACACCTGCTAACCATGTGTATGTGACAAATAAATTTGATTTGATTTGACTAGCTAACGCACTCTATTAAATTAGTTAAAAGAGGAACAATTTACACCTGGCCAGAAATTAATAAGGACATTATCCCAACAGAGAAAAATGTCCTCATGTGTGCTACCTATATCCCCCAAATAGAATCCTCATACTTTAACGATGAAAGCTTCTCCATCCTAGAGAGGGAGATCAACCATTTACAGGCCCAGGGACATGTATTGTTACCTAAATGCCAGAACTGGACAGGAACCTGACACTCTCAGCACACATGGGGACAAACACCTACCTGGAGGTGACAGTATTCCCTCCCAAATATGCCCCCCTAGGCAACTATGACAAAACAACCAACAAAAATGGGTCACAACTCTGCAGCTCTGTCGCATGCTGGGTCTGTACATAGTCAATGGTAGGCTTCAAGGAGACTCCTATGGTAGATACACCTACAGCTCATCCCTTGGCAGTAGTACTGTAGACTACTTTATCACGGACCACAACCCAGAGTCTCTCAGAGCGTTCTAGAGGTCGACCGATTAATCGGAATGGCCTATTAATTAGGGCTAATTTCAAGTTTTCATACCAACGGTAATTGGTATTTTTGGACACCGATTTGCAGAATTAAATAAATTATACACCTTTACTTAACTAGGCAAGTCAGTTAAGAACACATCCTTAATTTCAATGACAGCCTAGGAACGGTGGGTTAACTGCCTTGTTCAGGGGCAGAATGACAGATTTTTACCTTGTCAGCTCGGGGATTCGTTTTTGCAACCTTCCGGTTACTAGTCCAACGCTCTAACCGCCTGCCTTACATTGCACTCCACGAGGAGCCTGCGTGGCAGGCTGACTACCTGTTACGCGAGGGCAGCAAGAAGCCAAGGTAAGTTGCTAGCTAGCATTAAACTTATCTTATAAAAAACAATCAATCTTAACATAATCACTAGTTAACTACACATGGTTGATGATATTACTAGTTTATCTAGCGTGTCCTGCGTTGCATATAATCGATGCGGTGCCTGTTAATTTATCATCGAATAACAGCCTACTTCGACAAACGGGTGATGATTTAACAAGCGCATTTGAGTAAAAAAGCACTATCGTTGCACCAATGTACCTAACCATAAACATCAATGCCTTTCTTTAAAATCAATACACAAGAATATATTTTTAAACCTGCATATTTAGTTAATATTGCCTGCTAACATGAATTTCTTATAACTAGGGAAATTGTGTCACTTCTCTTGCGTTCCGTGCAAGCAGTCAGAGTATATGCAGCAGTTTGGGCCGCCTGGCTCATTGCGAACTGTGTGAAGTCCATTTATTCCTAACAAAGGCCGTAATTAATTATGACATAACATTGAAGGTTGTACAATGTAACAGCAATATTTAGACTTAGGGATGCCATCCGTTAGATAAAATACGGAACGGTTCCGTATTTCACTGAAAGAATAAACGTTTTGTTTTCGAAATGATAGTTTCCGGATTCTACCATTTTAATGACCAAAGGCTCGTATTTCTGTGTGTTATTATGTTATAATTAAGTCTATGATTTGATAGAGCAGTCTGACTGAGCGGTGGTAGGCACCAGCAGGCTCGTAAGCATTCATTCAAACAGCACTTTCGTGCATTTTGCCAGCAGCTCTTCGCAATGCTTCAAGCATTGTGCTGTTTATGACTTCAAGCCTATCAACTCCCGAGATTAGGCTGGTGTAACCGATGTGAAATGGCTAGCTAGTTAATGAGGTGCGGGCTAATAGCATTTCAAACGTCACACGCTCTGAGACTTGGAGTCGTTGTTTCCCTTGCTCTGCATGGGTAACGCTACTTCAAGGGTGGCTGTTGTCGATGTGTTCCTGGTTCGAACCCAGATAGGAGCGAGGAGAGGGACGGAAGCTATACTGTTACACTGGCAATACTAAAGTGCCTATAAGAACATCCAATAGTCAAAGGTATATGAAATACAAATCATATAGAGAGATATAGTCCTATAATAACTACAACCTAAAACTTCTTACCTGGGAATATTGAAGACTCATGTTAAAAGGAACCATCAGCTTTCATATGTTCTCATGTTCTGAGCAAGGAACTTAAACGTTAGCTTTTTTACATGGCACATATTGCACTTTTACTTTCTTCAACACTGTGTTTGCATTATTTAAACCAAATTGAACATGTTTCATTATTTATTTAAGGCTAAATTGATTTTATTGATGTATTATATTACGTTAAAATAAGTGTTCATTCAGTATTGTTGTAATTGTCATTATTACAAATAAAATACAAATTTAAAATAAATGTAAAAAACGATTTAAAGTTTTTTTTAAATAAAATTATATATATATAAATAAATAAATAATCGGTATCGGCTTTTTTTTGGTCCTCCAATAATCGGTATCGGTGTTGAAAAATCATAGTCGGTCGACCTCTAGAGCGTTCACAGTCAGTCATTGACACCCCTAACAGATCACAGCAAAATCACAGTCTACTTGAAATGAGCAATACTCAATGAGGCATCAAAGCCAAAGGAACTGCACAATATTACGAAATGCTATAGAAAAGGGTAGTGTAGAAACCTACCAAACAACAACAAATTCAATCTCTTTTAGACAACTTCCTGGACAAAACATTTAACTAACAGTAGAAAGCCGAAACAGTATATTCAACCTTTCAGCTTCCCTATGAAATCTAAAAATCTCAAGCAGACAACCAAAGAAAGTTCAAAGCAATGACAAAAACCTAAGAAAGAAATTGAGAAACCTATCCAACCAAAAATATAGAGCCATAGAAAACCTGAGTCTACGCCTTCACTACGGCGAATCACTAAAACAATACAAAAAAAGGAACAGCACGTCAGAAATCAGATCAATGTAAATGAAGAATTCATAGAATCTAACCACTTCTGGGAAAATTGGAACACAATAAAAACAAACACCACAAAGCATAATCCAATCTTATTGGCCCTATAACAAAGAACAAACAGCAAAAACATATACATGATCAATCACAAATCTTAGAATCAGCTATTAAAGACTACCAGAACCCACTGGATTCTCCAATTACATTGAATTAATAACTACAGGACAAAATACAAACCCTCCAACCCAAAAAGGCCTGTGGTGTTGATGTTATCCTCAATTAAATTATAAAATATACAGACCACGAATTCCAATTGGCTATAATTATACTCTTTAACATCATCCACAGCTCTGGCATCTTCCCCAATATTTGGAACCAAGGACTCATTACCCCAATACACAAAAGTGGAGACAAATTTGACCCCAATAATTATCGTGGGATTCGCGTCAACAGCAACCTTGGGAAAATCCACGGCAATATCATTGACAGCAGACTCGTACATTTCCTCAATGAAAACAATGTACTGAGCAAACGTCAAATAGGCTTTTTACCAAATTACTGTGCGACAGACCACGTATTCACCCTGCACACCCTAACCAAAACTCATGCTTTGTTGATTTCAAAAAAGCTTTTGACTCAATTTGGCATGAGGATCTGCTATACAAATTGATGGAAGTGTTGGGGGAAAAAAACATACATTATAAAATCCATTTACACAAACAGGTGTGCAGTTAATATTGTCAAAAACACACACACACATTTCTTTCCACAGGGCCGTGGGGTGAGACAGGGATGCAGCTTGAGCCCCACCCTCTTCAACATATATATCAACGAATTGGTGAGGGCAGTCTGCAGCACCCGGCCTTACCCTACTAGAATCTGACCTGGGCCCTGACAGTAAATCTCAGTAATACAAAAATGTTGTTCCAAAAAAGGTCCAGATGCCAGGACCACAAAGACAAATTCCACCTAGACACCGTAGCTCTAGCACACAAAAAAACTATACATACCTCTGCCTAAACATCAGCACCACAGGTAACTTCCACAAAGCTGTTAACAAATAGAGACAAGGCAAGAAGGGCCTTCAACGGCATCAAAAGGAACATAAAATTTGACATCCCAATTAGGACCTGTCTAAAAATACTTGAATCAGTTATAGAACCCATTGATTGCCCTTTATGGTTGTGAGGTCTGCGGTCCGCTCACAAACCAAGAATTCACAAAATGGGACAAACACCAAATTGAGACTCATCCAAATAATGCATGCAGAAGCGAAATTATGACGATACCCGCTAATGATCAAAATCCAGAAAAGAGCCATTAAATTCTACAACCAGCTAAAAGGTAGCGATTCCCAAACCTTCCATAACAAAGCAATCACTTACAGGGAGATTAACTTAGACAAGAGTCCCCTAAGAAAGCTGGTCTTCGGGCTCTGTTCACAAACCCCCAGGACAACACAATTAGACCCAACCAAATCATGAGAAAACAAAAAGATAATTATTTCCAATGTGTCAAGTAATTAACAAAACTGAGCAAACAAATGCTATTTGGTCCTAAACAGAGAGTACACAGTGGCAGAATACCTGATCACTGTTACTGACCCAAACTTAAGGAAAGCTTTGACTATGTACAGACAGTGAGCATAGCCTTGTTATTGAGAGAGGGCGCCAAAGGCAGACTTTGCTCTCAAGAGAAGACAGGCTATGTGCGCACTGCCCACAAAATGATGTTGAAACTGAGCTGCACTTCCTAACCTCCTGCCAAATGTATGAGCATATTACAGACACATGTTTCCCTCAGATTACACAGACCCACAAAGTATTTGAAAACAAATCAAATGTAGATAAACTCCTGTATTTATTAGGTGAAATACCACGGTGAGACATCACAGCAGCAATATTTGTAACCTGTTGCCACAAGAAAAGGGCATCCAGTGAAAAACAAACATCATTGTAAATACAACCCAAATTTACGTTATACAGTTATAACACTGTATATAGCCATAATATGATATTTCAAATGTCTCTAATCCTTTGAAACTGTAATGTTTACTGTTCATTTTTGATAGTTTATTTTACTTTTGTTTATTATCTATTTCACTTGCTTTGGCAATGTAAACATGTTTCCCATGTCATTAAAGCCCTGAATTGAATTGAGATGTGAGGGGAGGAGAAAGAGAGAGAATAGAAGTGAAGTAAAGGAAATAGGGCAAGACTTTCTACGTTATTATTCATTCTGCATTCATCTGTAGGCATTTAACCTGTTGGGGCTAGGGGGCAGTATTTGCACGGCCGGATAACAAACGTACCCGATTTAAACTGGTTACTACTCTTGCCCAGAAACGAGAATATGCATATAATTGGTAGATTTGGATAGAAAACACTCTAAAGTTTCTAAAACTGTTTGAATGGTGTCTGTGAGTATAACAGAACTCATATGGCAGGCCAAAACCTGAGAAGATTCCATACAGGAAGTGCCCTGTCTGACAATTTATTGTCCTTCTGTAGCCTCTCTATCGAAAATACAGCATCAGTGCTGTAACGTGACATTTTCTAAGGCTTCCATCGGCTCTCAGAAGGCGCCAGAAAGTGTAATGAGATGTCTGCAGTCTCTGGGCTAAGTACAGCAGCTCTGTTTGTTACTGGTCAGGCTGAGGACAGTGACACTGGAGATGCGTGTTCATGAGAATTCTCCATGTTTTTCTTTCAGCCTTTGAATGAATACAACGTCGCCCGGTTGGAATATTATCGCTATTTTACGCAAAAAAAAAATAATCGCATAAAAATGTATTTTAAACAGCATTTGACATGCTTCGGAACACGGTAATGGAATATTATGACATTTTTTTGTCACGAAATGCGCTCGCGCGTCACCCTTCGGATAGTTACCTGAACGCATGAACAAAGCGGCGGTATTTGGATAGAACTATGGATTATTTGGAACCAAAACATAATTTGTTGTTGAAGTAGAAATCCTGGGAGTGCATTCCGACGAAGAACAGCAAAGGTAATCCAATTTTTCTTATAGTAAATCTGAGTTTGGTGAGGGCCAAACTTGGTGGGTGTCAAATTAGCTAGCCGTGATGGCTGGGCTATCTACTCAGAATATTGCAAAATGTGCTTTCACCGAAAAGCTATTTTAAAATCTGACACCGCGATTGCATAAAGGAGTTCTGTATCTATAATTCTTAAAATAATTGTTATGTATTTTGTGAACGTTAATCGTGAGTAATTTAGTAAATTCACCGGAAGTTTGCGGTGGGTATGCTAGTTCTGAACATCACATGCTAATGTAAAAAGCTGGTTTTTGATATAAATATGAACTTGATTAAACAAAACATGCATGTATTGTATAACATAATGTCCTAGGAGTGTCATCTGATGAAGATCATCAAAGGTTAGTGCTGCATTTAGCTGTGGTTTTGGTTTTTGTTACATATATGCTTGCTTTGAAAATGGCTGTGTGATTATTTTTGGCAGGGTACTCTCCTTACATAATCTAATGTTTTGCTTTCGCTGTAAAGCCTTTTTGAAATCGGACAATGTGGTTAGATTAACGAGAGTCTTGTCTTTAAAATGGTGTAAAATAGTCATATGTTTGAGAAATTGAAGTTATAGCATTTATGAGGTATTTGTATTTCGTGCCACACGATTCCACTGGTTGTTGACTAGGTGGGACGCTTGCCCAGGGAGGTTAAACAATTATATACACTGACAAGGAGCCATGTGCTGTTATGAATGCTTATGACAAGTCTTATTATGCAGTCCACTTCCTACATGTAATGCAATGTGAATACCGGTACATTCTGTTATCCCTGTGTAACGCCTGCTATAACACTGTTCTGTCTCCTCCTCCACACCACCTAGTGACGTACCGGCGTAGATACAGACGAAGGATCCCTTGGCCACGTCGTCCAGACAGCGGATGCCCCAGCCTTTGTTCTGGGTCTTAAAGAGCTGCAGCCTCACCTGCAGACCGTGCTGCACCAGACGGTTAGTACACATCTGACTGCAGCACTTACAACGCTTATTACACTCATAAATCCTGAGAGGGAAGGACGGAGAGGGGGAGAGATTAGTAAGAGGGATGTCTGTGTTTGCGACTGTGTGTGTTGTTTGTGTGCGTCTCTCACCCGGTGGGCAAACACTCCTCCAGTCTCTTTTGTGTGTATCCAGCCGTGTGGTTGATCTGTGCACCAGGGGTACAGGCTGTGGCCTGCAAGGTCAGCTGGTGACACGAACACTTGGACCTGCACAACACACACAATCCCCATTTCAACACTTTCAATTGACTAAACGAGTTAATCCCTGATTTAACAATTGGACAGGTGAAATCTATGTAGTGGAAGCCATGCAGAAGACAGAGCCCAGATGAGGGGGTCACAGGAAGGTCAGAAGGTCAAGAGTCATAGTACTGACTTGTCCCTGCAGCCGTCGGTACAGTCACAGCCCACCAGGAAGTCTGGACTGGTGTTGATGAACACTCCGTCTTCAGGGATACGCTCCTTACCTGGGAACACAGACATCCATCAGTCACTGACGTCTTCAGGAATTCTTCACCATAGAATAAAACTAATCCCACTCATCCCAATGTTCCAGTTTTATGACTTCATCTCAACTGAGTATCAAGTGACTCCCTATTCCAGGTAGCCTAGTGGTTAGAGTGTTGGGCAAGTAACCGAAAGGTTGCTAGATCGAATCCCTGAGCTGACAAGGTAAAACTCTGCCGTTCTGCCCCTGAACAAGGCAGTTAACCCACTGTTCCCCGGGCACTGAAAACGTGGATGTTGATTATAGCAGCCCCCCCGCACCTCTCTGATTCAGAGGGGTTGGGTTAAATCAGCCCCCCGCACCTCTCTGATTCAGAGGGGTTGGGTTAAATCAGCCCCCCGCACCTCTCTGATTCAGAGGGGTTGGGTTAAATCAGCCCCCCGCACCTCTCTGATTCAGAGGGGTTGGGTTAAATCAGCCCCCCCGCACCTCTCTGATTCAGAGGGGTTGGGTTAAATCAGCCCCCCGCACCTCTCTGATTCAGAGGGGTTGGGTTAAATCAGCCCCCCGCACCTCTCTGATTCAGAGGGGTTGGGTTAAATCAGCCCCCCGCACCTCTCTGATTCAGAGGGGTTGGGTTAAATCAGCCCCCCGCACCTCTCTGATTCAGAGGGGTTGGGTTAAATCAGCCCCCCGCACCTCTCTGATTCAGAGGGGTTGGGTTAAATCAGCCCCCCGCACCTCTCTGATTCAGAGTGGTTGGGTTAAATCAGCCCCCCGCACCTCTCTGATTCAGAGGGGTTGGGTTAAATCAGCCCCCCGCACCTCTCTGATTCAGAGGGGTTGGGTTAAATCAGCCCCCCGCACCTCTCTGATTCAGAGGGGTTGGGTTAAATCAGCCCCCCGCACCTCTCTGATTCAGAGGGGTTGGGTTAAATCAGCCCCCCGCACCTCTCTGATTCAGAGGGGTTGGGTTAAATCAGTCCCCCGCACCTCTCTGATTCAGAGGGGTTGGGTTAAAAGCGGACGACACATTTCAGTTGTACAACTGACTAGGAATCCCCCTTTCCTTACGTGTTGTGTAGCTAGTGCTCCCCCATTGGCCCGTACTATACAGGAAGACCTAGTGCTCTGATGGGTAATCGTTTGATTGAGGCCTCTATAGTAACTCAAGGCCTATATACTGATTGAGAAATCCCTCTCCTCACTGTAGGCCACGTCGGGGGGCGGTGTGATGTCGATCTCGTTGACGCAGGACAGGGGAATGTCCTCGCGGCCGTTGGTGATGTCTCGAATGTAGTAGTAAGGCTTCTGGGGCTGGAAGCGCCTGTCGACCAGGACATAGGGGTCCAAGCAGAACATCTCCAGGAAGATGAAGTCACAGCGCGTCTGGAACAGGTAGCGCTGGATCTCCGCCATGCTGCGCAGACACAGCCCACAAGGAGACTTGTAGATCACATGGAACGACATCTAACGGGGGGGTTGGGGAGAGAGAGGGGGGGTGAAAGATAGTTAATACCAAAATCTGTCCCCCTATAATAATCCAAATCATGCTTCCTGAAAGATAAAATACTTCTCAAAGCTCTTTTTCTGTGTTTACCTTGCGGTTGACTCTCCGTCGCCCCGTCATGCGTCTGAACTCGTACAGTAGAGGGGTGAGCAGGGGGTTCCTGCCCCGGTGCATATCTGGTCTGGAGGGCCGGATACGGTTGAGACAAGCAGGCTGGCAGGTGTGAGGCAGGTAGAAGATGCGGTCTGTGGGGGCGCGGTACGAGGTCTCGTGGGGAATCCGGTCGTTACTGATGGTGTATGGGGTCACTGCAGGTGCGGTGGGAGGGGCTTGGGGAGGAGGGGGCAGAGACTGCTGCTGGTGTTGGATAGGCTGTAGTGACGTGAGAGTCTGGATGTTGCCAGTCTGAAGGACATACATTCTGGAGGGGGGGGGGGGGGGGGGGGGGGGGGGTGCGAGAGTGAAGTAGAGCTACGAATAGATTCCTATAAAACTGCATATTTGTGAGTGTGGCTCTTTAGTAAGAGATTATGTTCAATAGCAGTAGGAGAAGGGAACTAATTAATGCAGATTTAATGATTATTTTATGATCATACATTTCCTGTCCCCTCTCTCACCTGGATGAGTTTCCAGGAGAGCCAGTTGAAGGTTGGGGCTGCATGGCTTTAGGGGCGTGGCTATTACTGGCCAATCCAGTGCGAGAGCCTCCTGGCGTGGGAATGTATGGAGAAGTACTCTTCTTAGCCATCTGATACTTAGGACTGTTGGGGGGGGGGGGGGGTCAGGGAGAAAAGGGGTAAATGTAGCAGCGAGAGGGGAGAGAGAATGTCCATTTTCAAGGAATGTCACAAGATTTACACTGTGTGTGTGATACTCACTCTGTTCGTGCAGGCTGATTGAGCTGGGAGGGTGTAGGAGGGATGGAGGAGGGTGGGGAGAGGGGATGGGGGGATTTAGTGGGGGTCCCGCTGGGGGTTGTGGTGTTCCCCCCACTGTGATACTGGACCACGGGGCCCTTGGTCCTCAATGCTCCTACAGAGAGAGAGAAAGTGGTTACCGACATCACAATGAAGTAGAGATTAGAGTTATCCAACAGGTCAAGGTTCATCACAATGAAGTAGAGATTAGAGTTATCCAACAGGTCAAGGTTCATCACAATGAAGTAGAGATTAGAGTTATCCAACAGGTCAAGGTTCATCACAATGAAGTAGAGATTAGAGTTATCCAACAGGTCAAGGTTCATCACAATGAAGTAGAGATTAGAGTTATCCAACAGGTCAAGGTTCCGTCATGTACAGTATAACATGTGGTCCCGCTGGGTTATTAAAGATGGATTGATTGGTTAAGTGATTGGTTTGTTTGTTCATATATTCATTGATTGATTGACTAGAGTGAGTGTTACCCATGCTGGGGCGCGTCCTCTGCTGGCCAGCCATCTTCTTCTCCTGGGTGTTGGCACAGTTGGTCTTCAGGTTGAACATGGGCTCCAGCCTAGTTGAACCACGGTAGATCCACTCACTACGCTTGTCATCCTGAAGGAGAAAAAAACAACCATACAAACAGATTACCACAGAGATCACTTTTCAGTCATTTAATTGCTTTATCTTATCTACCTGATTTTCATATTTTGTTGAGTGTCAAGTCTGCAGAAGTAGTATAAAAACGTGATTCAGAAACTAAACTATCCCTGTTTATAACATATGCTTGCGACCGTCACGTTAAATCAGACTATAAATAAAGTTTGCTGGTAATCAAATCCCAGTGATGATGTCATCATACCAGGAAGAGGATCTTGACGAGGCTGCCGTCCACCTCCTCCACTCTGCTCCTCCACCACGTCCCCTCCCACTCTGTCTTGATGACCTGGCCTGCCTTCAGCAGCACCATGGGCCTGTTGGGGTATGACGTTATATACTCCTCTATGAAGTCTTTACACGATGCATCCTCTATGTCCTCCCATGTACGCTTCACTGGGGGAGAAAATATGATGGGGAGAGGAAGAGGAGAGAAGACAATGGGGGAGAGGCAGAGGGGAGAGAAGATGTGAAGAGGGTAAGCTGAGGTCACATCCCAAAACCAGATTGATAGGAGAAAAGAGAGCATTATGAAAGGAGAGGACATGAAAACAGAAAGGAGGGTTCTGACTTGGTCTGCAGACAGGGTAGAGCTCAGGCAGGGTCACGTAGGAGGCATAACCGTCGTCAAAGAAGATCAGGAACCTGAAACACACAGACAACGGTTCAAACAGCTTCACAACCCTTCACCAAACACACAGAGGGTATCTGAAACAGCTTCACAACCCTTCACCAAACACACAGAGGGTATTTGAAACAGCTTCACAACCCTTCACCAAACACACAGAGGGTATTTGAAACAGCTTCACAACCCTTCACCAAACACACAGAGGGTATCTGAAACAGCTTCACAACCCTTCACCAAACACACAGAGGGTATCTGAAACAGCTTCACAACCCTTCACCAAACACACAGAGGGTATCTGAAACAGCTTCACAACCCTTCACCAAACACACAGAGGATATCTGAAACAGCTTCACAACCCTTCACCAAACACACAGAGGGTATCTGAAACAGCTTCACAACCCTTCACCAAACACACAGAGGGTATTTGAAACAGCTTCACAACCCTTCACCAAACACACAGAGGGTATTTGAAACAGCTTCACAACCCTTCACCAAACACACAGAGGGTATCTGAAACAGCTTCACAACCCTTCACCAAACACACAGAGGGTATCTGAAACAGCTTCACAACCCTTCACCAAACACACAGAGGGTATCTGAAACAGCTTCACAACCCTTCACCAAACACACAGAGGATATCTGAAACAGCTTCACAACCCTTCACCAAACACACAGAGGATATCTGAAACAGCTTCACAACCCTTCACCAAACACACAGAGGGTATCTGAAACAGCTTCACAACCCTTCACCAAACACACAGAGGATATCTGAAACATGCTCACACACACACAGCTTCTCACCTCATGCGGTTCTTGTTGTTGGGCATCTCTGCCACGATGCCAGCGTAGAGCCAGACCTGGTTGCCGTCCTTGTACTTGGCGACCACCCTGGCCCCCACGTATAGCCTCTCCAGGGTGGGGTGATAGTGAAACGCTATGTGGTTTCCAGACAGTAGACTCTTCCCCTTGTTCTCAAACTTCACCTTGTACTTACTGTAACCATTACCTACAAACACACACATTCAATGTCAAACTTCACCTTGTACTTACTGTAACCATTACCTACAAACACACACATTCAATGTCAAACTTCACCTTGTACTTACTGTAACCATTACCTACAAAACACACACATTCAATGTCAAACTTCACCTTGTACTTACTGTAACCATTACCTACAAACACACACATTCAATGTCAAACTTCACCATGTGCATAGGTGTGTGTGTGTGTGTGGAGAGGTGTGTGTGTGTGTGTGGAGAGGTGTGTGTGTGTGTGTGTGTGTGGAGAGGTGTGTGTGTGTGTGTGTGTGTGGAGAGGTGGTGTGTGTGTGTGTGTGTGTGGAGAGGTGTGTGTGTGTGTGTGTGGAGAGGTGTGTGTATGGAGAGGTGTGTGTGTGTGGGGAGAGGTGTGTGTGTGTGTGGAGAGGTGTGTGTGTGTGTGTGTGTGTGGAGAGGTGTGTGTGTGGAGAGGTGTGTGTGTGTGTGTGTGGAGAGCTGTGTGGAGAGGTGTGTGTGTGTGGAGAGGTGTGTGTGTGTGTGTGTGTGTGTGTGGAGAGGTGTGTGTGTGTGTGGAGAGGTGTGTGTGTGTGTGGAGAGGTGTGTGTGTGTGTGGAGAGGTGTGTGTGTGTGTGTGTGTGTGGAGAGGTGTGTGTGTGGAGAGATGTGTGTGTGTGGAGAGGTGTGTGTGTGGAGAGGTGTGTGTGTGTGAGAGGTGTGTGTGTGTGGGTGTGGTGGAGAGGTGTGTGTGTGTGGAGAGGTGTGGTGTGTGGAGAGGTGGTGTGTGTGTGTGTAGAGGTGTGTGTGTGTGTGTGTGCTGTGTGTGTTGTGTGTGTGTGTGTGGGGAGAGGTGTGTGTGTGTGTGGAGAGGTGTGTGTGTGTGGAGAGGTGTGTGTGTGTGGAGAGGTGTGTGTGTGTGGAGAGGTGTGTGTGTGTGTGTGTGTGTGTGTGTGTGTGTGTGGAGAGGTGTGTGTGTGTGTGTGTGGAGAGGTGTGTGTGTGTGTGTGTGGAGAGGTGTGTGTGTGTGTGGAAAGGTGTGTGTGTGAAGAGGTGTGTGTGTGTGTGGAGAGGTGTGTGTGTGGAGAGGGTGTGTGTGTGTGTGTGTGTGTGTGTGGAGAGGTGTGTGTGTGGAGAGGTGTGTGTGTGTGGAGAGGTGTGTGTGTGTGGAGAGGTGTGTGTGTGTGGAAAGGTGTGTGTGTGTGTGTGTGTGTGGAGAGGTGTGTGTGTGGAGAGGTGTGTGTGTGGGGAGAGGTGTGTGTGTGTGGAGAGGTGTGTGTGTGTGTGTGTGTGTGGAGAGGTGTGTGTGTGTGGAGAGGTGTGTGTGGAGAGGTGTGTGTGTGTGTGTAGAGGTGTGTGTGTGTGTGTGTGTGTGGGGAGAGGTGTGTGTGTGTGGAGAGGTGTGTGTGTGTGTGTGTGTGGAGAGGTGTGTGTGTGGAGAGGTGTGTGTGTGTGTGTGTGTGTGTGTGTGTGTGGAGAGGTGTGTGTGTGTGTGTGTGTGTGTGGAGAGGTGTGTGTGTGTGTGGAAAGGTGTGTGTGTGAAGAGGTGTGTGTGTGTGTGTGGAGAGGTGTGTGTGTGGAGAGGTGTGTGTGTGTGTGTGTGTGTGTGTGGAGAGGTGTGTGTGTGTGGAGAGGTGTGTGTGTGCGTGTCTCACCGACAGGGTTGATGGCGATGAGCATTCCGCTGTGCCAGGTCTTGGTGCGCTTCTTTCCCAGAAGACTCATCTCCAGTCTGATTTCATCATCCTTCAGGGAGGGGTTAGGCTGGGTGGGTGTGTTCCTGGGCGTGGCCTGGGACACAAACACCGCTGGCATGGGCACTGGGCCACCTACACAAAATACAAAACGCACGTGACCGTTGTGCAGTATGTACACACAACAAAGACCCCTTGCCATCATGGGCAACACTGAAGAGAGAACGCCACCTAGTGACCCGGAGGTATACATCAATCACAGACATATAGAATTGCACATTGGTGCATTACCTGGCTGTTGTATAGCAAGGCCGGAAGAAGAGTTCTTGTTGACTGTCTGGGCCAGCTTCAACCCCTGCTGGGGAGGACGCTGGAGAGCTGCCGACGCCTCCTTAAACTACCAGACACACAAATTAACACATACATATGGATATTGTTCAAACACAATTAACACATACATATGGATATTGTTCAAACACAATTAACACATACATATGGATATTGTTCAAACACAATTAACACATACATATGGATATTGTTCAAACTTCTTTCTGAATTTTAACTACCACCAGTGTTTGTATGTATGTATGTATGTATGTATGTATGTATGTATGTATGTATGTATGTATGTATGTATGTATGTATGTATGTGGAAGAGAGAAAGACAGGGTGTGAGAGAGAGAGCGAAGGGAGAGCGAGAGAGCGAAGGGAGAGAGAGAGAGACAGCGAAGGGAGAGAGAGCGAAGGGAGAGAGACAGCGAAGGGTGAGACGAGGAGAGCGAATAGAGAGAGACAGCGGAGGGAGAGAGAGAGAGAGAGACAACGGGAGGGGAGAGAGAGAGAAGAG